>NC_066364.1:110724548-110779548 GCF_013377495.2 Cygnus atratus
GGGCACCGAAGTCCCGGGACCGCAGCCGGTGTGCGGGGCCCGGCACCCCCCCGGCGGGGCCAGCCCCGGGGGCACCGCGGCCCCAGGAGGGGGCTGGAAAAAAAAAAAAAACAAAACTCAGGCTCCCCCCCGGGGGAAATTAAGGCGGCTGGAAAGTGAGGAGGATGGGGAAAAAGGGCTCGGTAAATCCGCCCCCCTTCCGGGAGGAGCGGACAGATGAACGTTTTTTTTGGCCGGTACCTGCGGGGCTGTGATTTTCGGCTTTTTTTATTACCTGTTTCTTTCAAAAACGGAGGA
The DNA here is from genome assembly GCF_013377495.2 of Cygnus atratus. Classification (NCBI taxonomy): domain Eukaryota; kingdom Metazoa; phylum Chordata; class Aves; order Anseriformes; family Anatidae; genus Cygnus; species Cygnus atratus. The sequence continues at coordinate 110,724,846 of NC_066364.1, forward strand.
GCCGCCGCCGCTCGCCCCCCGAAAGCAGCGCTCCCAAAAGCCCCAGAGACCGGCAGCCCGCGGGTGCCCCCCCCCCCGGCCGCCCCCCTTCGCTCCTACCCTGCCCACGAAGCTTCCCAACGAGGTACCACCAACTCCTTTCCCCCCATCCTCGTCTCACGCCCAAAAGTTAAAAAAAGATTTATTTCCCGGCCGGCTATCCCGGCGGAAAATCCCAAAGCGTGGCCCTCCACCCCCCAATATAAATATAAATAAATAATAATAATAATAATAAATAAAAATAATTTTTAAAAAGCACATACAACATAACACCAAAAACCGGGGATGCTGAGCCCGCCCCCAAGCCCGGCACCCCCCGCAGCCGCCCCCAGCCCCAGGGCCAAACAGATCCTGCCCCTCCGGGGCAAATCCTGGCCCACCCCGTGCCAATTGCCCCCCCCCCGGCCCAGCACCCCCCGGCTCCGGGATGTCAGCAGCGCGCTCCTCGGTGGTTCTGCTCTCTCTCCTCTCCCTGATTTTTTATTTATTTTTATTTTTTTTTTTATCTTTCTCTATTTCCTCCAGGAATGAAGAGTTGGCGCTACCGTTGGACTTGTAAAGAAACGCCAGTTGTCTGCTTTTACACAAACAGTCACGTTTCAAAATAAACTTTATAAGGATTCCAATTTTAAAGTAAACCAGTCGTCACGGCCAGGCAGCGGGGCGAAGACGTGCACTTGAAATCTGAAATGGGAACTAATCAAACTTAGCTATTTCTGCCCTTTACTGGTCTGATAGTTTGCAATCTGGACTTCCATACTTAAAAAAAAAATATTTAGTGCCGTAGCCCACGGTTAAAATAGTGAAAAATTAGTCTCGTTTCAGAAATTATTTATTTATAGAACGAACATGATTAAAACATAAAAAACACACAAACTGCAGCTGCAACAAAAAAAACCCACCGTGATTTACGATTATTAAATCTTTGATTGCCATGTTAATGTTTCTTTTTCTACCTTTCATTTGCATTTTAATCTATCGAATCTTTACAATTTTGCTGCCTCCTACTCGAATGATTGATTACACATCTGAAAGGAAAAAAAAAATCCTAAGCTTTCTGGGCAAGCTTCTATTTTTCCTCCCCCCTCCCTTTGCTGGTTAGCTTTCTGAAACCTTCCTCAACAATGTTAATGCAAGCAGGACAAATTAATTATGCTCTTTTAAATGTCAAAGGTATAAATAAAAACGCCCCCCCCGCCCCCCCCTTTACCCCTTGCCCCAAATGGGAATATTTTTCCGAGCCGCTTGTTTTAAAAGCGAGAAGGAATCACCCTGGTAAAATACAATTAAAAGCAGCATACGCGCAGCATCGCGACTGTAAATAAATATTATTGCAGGGACATTTACCTGGGGGCTGGGGGTGGGGGGGGGAAAGGGGCAGGGAGAGGCAGGGAGCTGGGCTGCGGGCGCAGCGGCAGCGCTTCCCTTCTCCGTTCGCCCCCAGCTTTGCCGTTGGTTCCCCCCATTTGCCCCCCCCAAAAAAAAAAAAATTGGAGCGGTGTGGTCTGAGGGGTCCCCTCGGTTGGGGGAAGCCGGCGAGGGAGGGTTATGGGGCACCCAAAAAGGTGCCACCTGCGGGGATGCGCCCACGGAGGGGAAACCCACGCGGGGATGCGCCCACGGGGGGTGCCCACGCGGGGGTGCGCACCTTGGGGTGCGCCCAGCTGGGGGTGACCGGGGGGGGCACCCACATGGGAGATGCTGATGGGGAGCACCCAGGGGGGACACGGCCGCCGGGGGATGCCCACGGGGGGATGCCTACCCGGGGTTTCCCCAGCGGGGGCATTTTGGGGGGACGGTGGAAAAGGAAAAGGGATGGGGGAGGCTCCGCACCTGCGGACGGGGGGAGAAAACCTTGTGGGCAGACGGGAGATTTAGGGGGAAGAGGCGGCGGGTTGTTGGGAAAGTAATGGTGAGGTGTCCCGCGGACTGCGGGTTTATTGTGGGGCGGTAACTCCCGGATTTATTTATTGCCGGGACCATATAATAAAGATAATGACCGCAAACTCGAGATAAATGCTTACGCCCGTAGCTGGTCAATTCTTTTTTATTTGAGAGAGTGATCCGGAGAGGTGAAAGTCATCTTCTCCCGACCACAAATATCAGTCTTGGTTTCCACCACGTTATAAACATGCCATGCAAATAGCGGGGCCGCTGCCGGCCCGGGGGGGCTGCCCCTTCCCTTCGCCTTCTGAGCACCCGCCGAGGGCAGCGCCCAGGCGAAACGCCGGGGAAAAGAGCTGCCCCATGGAGAAATCACACTGAAATAGGAAAATGAAGTAAAGTAAAATAAGGTAAAATAAAATAAGGTAAAATAAAGTATAATAAAATGAAGTAAAATAAAGTAAAATAGAATAAAGTAAAAAAGTAAAAAAAAAAATAAGGTAAAATAAAGTAAAATAAAATGAAGTAAATAAAATAAAATAAAATATAAAAGAAGGAGCCGGTGCCCTTGGGGAAATGCCCCTTGCAGCGGGAGCTGGGGCTGAGGGTTGGCCACCGCACCACGGTCCGGAGCTGCTCCCATCCTGCACGCCGTGAAGACACCTGACAGAGGTGCGGGGGCTGGAAAAGAGAGAGAAAGGGGAAAAAATATATAAATAAATAAATAAAATATTGAAAAAAGAAACAAAAAGAAAAAAAAAGAAAAAAAGGAAAAAAAAGAAAATGCAAAAAAAAAAAAGAAAAGGAAAAAAAAAAGAAAAAAAAAAAAGGAGAGGGAGGACAGAGTCACACACTCTCGTGGTTCGTGCGGGGGGTAAAAGGAGCAGGCTGCAGGGTGCGAAGAGCCTCAGCCCTCGGCAGCCCGGCGCTGCCCCGAGCCCTGCCCGCAGCCGCCGGGAGCCGCAAGCGGCGGCCCCTCCGCGCAGCCCCGCCCGCAGCCCCCAGGGGCGAGCGCTCTGCTCCCAGCACGACAAGTTGTCTGTCTCACTTCAAAGGCTGATAACCTAATTGTTTCCAGAGTTTAAAAGTAATTAAGCTGTATTAAAGAAACTTAAATAAAAAACAGTTTTCTTCGCGCCGGGTCTCCGCTCATTCAGGCGGTGAGTGGGAGCCCCGTTTCTCAGAGAAATGCATTAAAAATCGTGCATTTATACAGCATATGCGAAAAATGTAAACAGATTTCGTTTTTGAAAGGGTATGGGTAAAGTGGTGGTAATTATGTATAATTAATGCTGAAGGGAAAATGAACACATAATAGGTTCCAAAGATTAAACCATCTGTAACTATCAGGGGAACTTTTAAAGTTTCTCTCTCTCTCCTTTTTTTTTTTTTTTTTCCAAAGACATCTATTTCCTTTCACTAAGGATTTTTAGATGTAAAAATTCAAGCCAATGTTTGCCTCTCCAAAGTATTCTGATTTGAGAAACAAATCCCTAAAAGGTTTCAGCAATCCTCAACCTACAACTTTGAAGATCATCCAATATAAAAATAAATCGAACGGTAATTTTAACTATTATTAAAGTTTACAGCACTTAATTTAGTTAGGTGCTGGCTTTCCATTTCTGATTACACCATAAGGAAGTTATTTTACTGAGAAATGTTAAGATAAAGTATAGGCATTCCCACACATTCTTTATATATTTTTTCTGGCATATATTTATTAGAGTCCACTCAATCTGCTTCAATTGCTAGGTGATGCAGAATCACTGGAGCGTTTTTTTTTTTTTTTTTTTTTTTTTTTTTGTCCAGCAACATCATGTTTGCAGGGTAGAAGCAGACTGTGAAGATGCTTATCTGCACACACGCTGTTCAGCACAAGTGGATATAAATTTAAATGTTTCTCCCATCTCGGCTCAAGTTCACAGAAGTAAACCCAGCGTGTTTACCGTCTGCAAACGGAGCTAACTTTGGTGATAGCACCAAAACCCCCCTGCTAACAGTTTTTGGGGCACTGTGTGAGCTGTGACTTCTGCCTGAGAGTGTGCCCACCCCATCAGGTACATGGTACACGTGGTGGCAGAGCCGCTGAGCCTCCCGTGCCAGCGGGGCAGCCGCCAACACTGCAGGCTGGTTTGTGAGGCGGGTGCCTGGGCAGTGTGGGGCGAGCAGCTCAAGTTGTCAGGAGTGCCAGCGTTAGGGTGCATGGACTGTTTGGCTTGCTATTGCGTCCTCCTGGGGGGTGAAAATGCCTTGGCTGCTCCTGGTCCGAACTGCGGGTCTGCTCTGGTGCTGGATGTGGCCGGGGTGGTCTCGTCCCACGGGGAACGCTGCCTGTCGTGGCCAGCTGGCAATGTAAGGAGAGGTTTGGTCTGGCACCCCCACGCCCCGTTTATTGCCTTTCGCTTTGAGAAGCAGGTTTATGAGCAGTGGGACTGCTTTTCGAAGTGCACCCTGTACAGAGATGCACGGCTTAACCCCTCAGAGTGATGCCTGGGCTCTTTCCTTGCTGCAGAGGCCAAGTAGCTGTGTTTCAGCTTGGGGTTTCTGACCAGCCCAGGTGGAGATCCTCAGCTGAAGACCCTGAAGCCATAAAGGGGCTTGCTCCTAACCAGCTGCTTTGCTTTAACTCTAGGGGTGCGTTTTGGGCTGCTCACTCCTCAGGCTGCCTGGGTGAGGCTGCCTGTGGCCCCCAGAGCTCACCCAGGACTTTTCCTGATCCATGTCTCTGTTGTGCAGAGAGCGAGGTGAGCGCTTGGGCACGTGGGATGGGGTGGAGGGGAGCAGGGCTCAAATGGGGATTGTGACCTCAGAAACTTGTTTTGGGGGATGAAAACTGTAAGGCCCAGCTTGCTCCAAGCAGTCCCCAAAGCTGTTGTGTCTGCCTGTGCTACAAAAGCTGGTTTCCTACCCAAATGCCCAGATAGTTGCTGGTAACAGTGTACACAGGCAGGTGCACCGTTCCCTGGCTCTGCCCAGAGTGTGCTTACCTGGCTCTTGCTGTGTTCCTGGTATAGCACCAGCCACATAGACCTCAGCCAGAGGCTTTTTCCCATGCCTGGGAAATCCCCTGTGAAGGCTCCTGTGTTGAAAAATCCCCTCTTCCCCTTGGTGTCCTGGACGGAGATAAAGGACAACACCCTCCCTGCCCCCCTTAGTTTGTCACTGTCTTTTAACAGAGTAAATTAACAGCATACTTCCCTTTCTGATGCCTTTTGATGTGCTAAGCCTCACACAACCACCTTCCTCTGGCAGGGTACTTGGTGGGGCTGAGCACAAGGATCCCCACAGAGGCCACTGAGGGCCAGCTCCCAGGGACATGTTGGGGTGACACAGCACCAGGGCAGGTGGCCCTGCCTGGTGGGAGGGCAGACTGCCTCGGCGTGCCTCAGTTTCCCCATTGCTGGTGGTTGTTTTGCCCCATGGCTTGTGGCAGCGGGTGGCTGCTCTGGGATCGGGTCACCGCAACAAAATTAACAAATGGGTCTTGTTAACGAAGGGATCGGCGGAGTCTTCCCTGATGGCATTAAAACCTCCTACCTGGCAAATTAGTCCTCCCGCTAACCTCGTTCTCCTCTTACAAAATGTTTCCCTTATTGGAACTCGTTAGTATTCTGCTACTTCCACTGCTGCTCTTTCTCAGTAATTAGAGAGGTGCTGAGGTGGCAGAGCCCAGGTTTGCACCCAGATTTAGCTTTCTGCTGGGTTTGGGGAGTTGCCAGGCTGGTGAATCAGAGCCAGGGCTTGCATTTCAATGGGACGATGGGGGAAGGCTGTAAGTGCTTGTTGTGGGATTTTTGCCCAAACATGACCAGCTGCTCTCCTGAGTCAGTGTCCCTGTCCAGGCCAGAATGTGCCAAAAATGAAAGGTAAAGGCTCAGCTCCATTTAACATCTGTCCTTGACTTTCCGAATGTGGCAGTAGTGGCTCGAGAGGTGATCTACCTCTCCATGGGTACCACTATGCTCGTCTAGCAGAGGCCACCATCCCATGGTGGCTGGAGGCTCTGCCAAGCTGGTGCCCACCAGCAGCTCAGGAACCCGGTGGTGGTGGTGGCCTTCAGCTCAGCTAGGGGATCATGGACAGGGAGTGACCAAAAAGTGCAAGAGATGCTTTGCTGGGAGTCCCCATTGGAGTGAGGAGCTGGATGTGATGGGAACAGCCGGAGAAGAGACCTTTGTGCTGGGAACCTCTTTCAGTCTCCCCTCTGCAGGTCAGGTCAGGGCTGGGAGGTCACCTTGCCTCGTTTATGTACTGTAGGTGCTGGAGGGACATCTCTCTTCCTTGACAAAACACTTTCAAATCCAGGGCACAGCTCTGCTGTGAGAGGCAGGGCGGTTACAACCCTGCCTGCTCTCTTTTTGGGGACAAAAAGAGAAAATTACCACAGGGGTCCCACTCCTCACCCACCTGGCTGTAGCTGGGTGGGAAGCACAGCAGTGCCCTGCAGCTGGGGGCTCCTGCCTGCTGCCTGTACCTCTACGTCCCCATGCCTGGGAGGTACACACCAGCTTCCTCTGGAAAACTCTTGCAATGAAGAAATTAAGAATAATATGTAAAGAGGGAGGCTTTTTTTAAGCATGTCTTTCTCAGCATCCAGGCAAGGAGACATGGCGTCAGCTGTAGGACCTGTATCAGGGCAGATCCTTGGTCCTCGCCACCAGCGGAGTGAAGCGGCCCTTCACCTCTGACCGAGGGGGATTAGACACAGACTCACCAGCGCTAAGGGAGAGATGTGCTGTAAAAATGCCTCCTGGGCAGTGCAGGCTGCAGCTTTGTGGTGGACGTGACCCCAATCTGCTTCAGATGGACTTTTTATGGTGCTACATCATCGTGGTGTGCCCCACCTTCCTTCTCTCTCTCAGCCACAAGCATGCTGGCTCCTAGGTAGGTGAACTGTGAGGCTGGTAATCGATGAGTTTTAGTGTGTTTCTTGATTTAAAGCACCCTGGCTCCTGCTTTAAAACTCCCAACCACTCAGCTGATGCACAGTGTGAGCTTGCCATGCCCAGCAGCCAGCTTGAATGTCACAGTGAGATATTTCAGGCCTGTTTGCAAGCAGGGATGCACTCTGTGTGCATGGGTCAGTGGGTAGGTCAGGGGTAAGGAGCTGGTACTTCTGAGGGGTACTTGCTATCCTCCTGGATTTGAAGGAGAAAGGAAAGGAGAGCTGGTTTGTCTACCAGGAGCTTGGCGGGGAACAGTCCTGGCTGCTACTCAAACCCCCCTTATAGAGGAAGCTTTGTCCTTGGTCCCAATGGTAATCAGGCTGTGTTCATCTTTTGACCTACAGAATGAGGGCATATACCCTTTAATAATAACAAACAATCAAAAAAAAATTCTCCTTATCCATCCATAAGGGAATTCTCCCTGTCCATCCATCTGCTTCATTTTGGAAGTTTCCAAAGCCCTTGAAGTCCATGCCACCCAACTCTGTTGCCATCTGTGTGGGGGAAGTGCCAGTTTTCCGCACGCAGATGTTTAGGAGCTATTGCTTGGGAGTTACTGCTTAAATTTGTTGTTCTTGGACAGTCTTTAAGATTAATCACCATTTGGTCATGATCGTTTGGGGAAAAAAAAGCCCTGTAATAGTAATAATAATCAACAATTCCTTGTTTTTGACTTCTTGAAGCTACAGTTGTTAATTAAGCTCTGTGCAGGCAGTAAGCAACCATTATTTTGTGTCAATAAGAAATGTTTTGTCCCCTGCACAGCCAGGAGTGCTGTAGCACAAAGCAGCCCAGCCCTGCTTTCCAGGAAAGGGCTCCAACCTTGCTCCTTGCTGTCTCCAGGTGGAGCAGCCCTGGTGTTAGCTCAAGTCCCACTTCCAGAAACAATGGAAAAGTAGTGGGAGGTTTTTCAGTGTACATATCTAGCTTGAAATACCATCCTTCAAATTTTGGTTTGGGGAATTCCTCTTTCTCTGGAGCAAAGAGGAACTTGGTGAAAAGATTTGCCTTCTAAAACTGGTTGACCTCACAAATGCATGGGAGAGTGAGCTCTGCAATTCAGACCATATAAATCCCTGACTTATCTAAACTCTCCAAGGCCTACAACCCTTAATAAATGGGGTTTCAACCAAGGCTGTACTTTCTGCAGCACTTACAGCTAAAAATGAGGGAATTCGTATGTTGATTGCTACTCAGGGCCCCTGGGTAGTTCTTTATTGCTGTGCTGAGACAAATTCAGCAGGAAATTTGAAGTGCTCCCCCAAAATAAAGGGGCGATCTCAAATCAGCCTGAGTGCAGAGGAGAGCTGGGCTTGGTTTGCTCTTTCTCCTTCCACATAGCCAAGGTAGCTGTGTGACGGCTGCGAGCAAGTACGCAAGGCACATGCTTTCAGGAAGACATGAACTACCCTTTACAAAAACTGATTTGTTCTGAGTTATCCTCCCTCTTTTTCATCCCTGACTGCTCTACGTTATGGAATTCTCCCTGCCATGAGTGTAAAAGCACACACAAAACCAAGAGATGTGTAAGAAAGCTGGTAACTGAAGCTACACAACCTCCTACAGCATGCACAATCAAAGAAAGTTGGTATTAACTTCATGGTTAGAGGAGAAAAGGCCTTTGAAGGAGTTGAATGGAGCTGTTTGTTTTCCCTTCTGGAGCCCTGCTCCTCCAAGGCATGCTGTTATGCTCGCTGGACCTGAGTTTTATAGGTTGGACTGCAGCCTTTGACAAAACTGAATTTGTTTTAAATTACTGAAATTAGATACTTATAATCCAAAGTAGCAGCCTAGGGGCTCTCTTGTGTATTATCCTTCACTCTCAGCCCTTTGCTTTGTAGCATCACTGGAGTAATTTGTTAAGAAAGTAGGGATATAAGGCAGTAACTCTGAAACCAAGGAGGAGCACAGACCAGCTCTGTGTTTTGCTGATACTTGTTATCCCCTTACCGAGCAAGACAGTGCCTCTCCTGGAGGTAGTCTCTTCAGAGCATGTTTTTGTCAAATTTTGGCTTTGGGAATTACAATTTGAACACTGTTCCTCATGGTGTTTGGGTGGCAGCATTGCTTTCTTCCTTTCCCAATGAGGTGGGACATCCAGGGCATGGGGGGGACTTCCAGGCTGGGCAGAAGAAGAAGGATTTCCTCCTAATCACGGTGACTGTCCAGCTACTCCCTTTCCAACCAAACTTTCAGTGAAAACGGAGTATCCAGATCTCCTCCTGTACTTGCTTGGTCATCTTTCCCAGCCACCTTATCCCATGCTGCACATCCTCATACCTCTGGATCAGATCTTTCAGCAGGACAGCTTTATTGGCTTCGGGGATGTTTTCTATCAACTGAGGATCTGTTCCTTTGTATTTCTAGCTCAGCAAGATAAATAGCCTCCAAATAGTCAGATTTCTCCTTCTTTTGCTTGTAGCATTAATTTGTGTGTGGGGGGTAAATGTGCACATGTGAGAGACAAAACGTGAAATGTGTTAGATGGAATGGATGCTGTAAAACCTGCAAGGAAAATCTTTAGGCATGTGGACAATTTGGGGACTTGCCTTCCAGCTGAACTGTTCCCCTCCTGCTCTTGGTGGTGCATTTCCTTAGCGGCAGCGCACCCCCATGCCTGTTTCCTGTTCAGGGAGGAGTAGGAAGAGCCACCAAGACCAACAGACACCCACGGCACCTATATCATCACTGGGCTGCGATGCATTTAACATACCGAACAGTAATTCTCCATCATCCCGCACTTGAATGATCTGAACCTATTTATTACATTTCCTGATGTGCTGCTCCAAGAAGCCCTACCTGTGTTTCCCTATCTCTATATAAGCATTTAAGGGATTTCATTACCCAACAGTGACTTTCACATGAGAGCAAAGAAACACCCTCGTGTTGGTTTATACTCTGGTGATGCTCCAGCCCGTAGTCTGGGTTATGTACTCCCTGCTGTAGGGCAAACTGTTTCGCTGTAGGATGTGGAGCCATGGGTTTGCACCACTTAGAAGGGAAGTGCTTCCTTGAGACCTCTCCTTTACAGTAGCTTTTGTGCTGCTGGTGACCTGGCATGCACCGGGGCTGAAGCTTTGCCATCAGTTTTGGAAAACCTTTGGTTTATGAGCCTGTGCTTTAGGCATGTGAAGAATACGTAAATGTTTTCAAAGTGATGGAGCCAAGCACAGAGGTCCACTCCGTACCTCTACCCTATGTAGCAGGACTTGTAACGTCTATGAAGGAAAAACCAACGTATTAATTTTCTGCTGCTACTGCATAGTGGGATTTATGCATGCCATTCCCTTACTGTTAATTGGAGATTATCACATCAGGGATCTCATATCACTAATAGAATAAATCCTTAAATCACGAAGCATTTAATTGTTGCCAATTAAAAGGCCTCTTCCTCCTCGTACTTGCATTGTGGAGCTCTCAAATGTAAAAGCCCAGGGAGAAGCGGCTCTGGTGACACCGAGGTGGGACGGGGACAGGGCACATGGCTGCAGATGGATGTTGTCAACACATTGGAGGGAGGAAGGTGGGAAGAGGTAAGTCCTGGTGGGATACACCCCTATTTTTTTTTCACGTGGTTCCTGTAGTAATACCCAGAGGTGTTTGGGGATGGGTGCATCCCTGGCTGGACATCGGGGCACTTTTCTTCCTGGGATAATTCTGCAGGCCCAGTTTGTCCCAAAAAGGGATGCTCTAGGCTGGTATGGGAACGCAGGTTTATTTACCTGCCTGGCCTGAGATGTCTCGGATATTTAGTGACTCAGAAACTCTCTCTGAGTGCAGTTTTCAAACTTATCTTTTTGTTAAAACAGAGCCTCGTAGGCCAAATTTAACACTGAGGCATCATATGGATCATATGGAGGGCTGGGAATAAAATTAATTAATGCATGGATTACAATGACCTATAAATGTCATTGTTTCATCTCAAAGATATATTGGTACTGTAATTTTTACTTAACTCTTTCAAAGGACCACATGTGAGCACAACTGAATGGATACGGAAATTATTTATACAGCATGTTAAAGGGACATTAAAGCATTTCATAGCATGTGGTAGGCCTCTCAGTGAGGCGAAAGGCACAGATCAGCTATCCAGCTGTGGTGTGCTGCTTTGGCTGTGCCAAAGCCACCAGATGATGTACTTTCCTGGCTGTCTCCAAAATAAATGCGAGCAGGAGTGGGCTGGATGCGCATTCCTGGGTGGGGGATCCCCATTTTTATCTGCATCTTTAAATCTGTAGTGGGACGAGGGTGGAGGTTTTGTTTTCCAGCTCTTTACAGCTGGTTTTGTGTCCCTGCTGTGTCTTCTGCCCTGGGGCTCATGGAAGGGGGTGGTTTGCCCCATGCCAGGTAGGCATTGATCTTTGCATAGTAGATTTGCATAGGAAATCCAGCAGTTTTCAGAGATCATTGGCTTGTGGCTGCTGCCAGCCTCAGTGACAGTGGTGGTTAATAAGTCCTGTGTAGCTGTGCCTGCTTTGCAAAATAATAATAAAAAATAGAGCAAGCATTCAGTCTGTAGGGGCTGTAGCTTGCCCAGGATGTTGCTGCATCCCCTGCTCACCCACTGGGCCTCTTCCCAAACCTGGTGGTGACCACCAGTGGTCAGCAAGCACTGGCTGTTAATGCAGATACACAACATGTAAGTAGAGATTAAACAGATGCAAATTTTGTTTTTATATGTGTAAAATACACAAGATATATACTATATATATGCACAAAAATGATATATACTCATGAAAAGAAGGCTGCAGTGGATCAGATGCAGGGAGCAAAGGGACACAGGTGACCCTTGCAGCTGTGGAAGAAGCTGCAGCTGATGAACCTCCCCAACACCCACCCAAGAGGTGCATTTTAATCCACCAAAAGGTGGTGAAGGAGCAGCGGGGAGATGGGCTCGGCTGCGTGCCTCCCATGTACAGAAAATAAGGGCCGTGAACTATGGCAGCACCCTGGAGGAGCTTTGTGGTGACACCATAAACCAGCCGAGCTTTGCCCTGAGGTTTATGGCAATGTCATCACAGTGCCTTGATGGAGAGTGAGCCTGACCTCGTGATTCACACTTGACCATCTTTTATTTGATAATCTCTATGCGTGGTGGCATTGTGAACTGCTTTGCATGTACTGGATTGAAATGGGTGCCTGAAGCCTCGGCAGGGCTGGGGCAGAGCCTGTGTTTTGGGCAACATAACAGTACGAACCTGAGCACGAGTTTGGTGAATGGATTGAGCCAGCGTGTATCTACTTGTGTCTGAACAGCTCTGGGGATGTATCTTATTTTTCAGAAGGGAAGTTGAGTGATTTTTGGATGGTACTGAGACATCCACACCCTGTGTGGTGGATGGAGATGCTTGCAGTCTGGTTTAGGTCATGCTGTCGGTATCTGGCCCTGAAGCATAGAGAGGTCTTAAAGACAAAGAGCAATTTAAGGTTGAAATGCCCCAAAGTAGAGCAATTGGACTTTAGAGACCAAATTGCTTTTGAAAACTTGGCTTGGTAAGACCCCAGGACCCCAATCACATTGGTGTTTGGAAAATCTTACGCAATGCATATCCCAGGCAGGCTGCACTGACATTATGCTGCATTCTCAGCATATAGATGGCCGTGACCACAGGTAGGGGAAAAACTTGCATAACATTCACCAGAGTGGCTGTGAAATGAGATTGGGTAACGTGTTTGGTAGGATTCAAAAAAATAAAAAAAATATACCAGGATAGTTTCTGTTCAGTTTTAACTGTATTTGACATTGTGATTTTCCTCTTTGGGATTTACATAATGGAGAAGATTGTAATGCAACATTGCTGCTGTAAGTACCCTTTGGCTGGCACCTTTGCTTTGAAAACAATGTGGTCAGATTGATTTTTGTTGAAGATTGCAGAAATTATAAACAAGGAAGTAACATGTGCAAAGCGAGTTGGCTCTGCTGATGTGTGGAGTAAAACAAATCACAGAGTCTGTGCTGGGACTGCCAAACAAAGCAAGTTTTGTGTTGTCTGCGTATTTGCATAGTACAGAAAATGCTATCCACGTAACTGGGAACCATAGGTTCCCCTCTCAAATTCCTCTGTATTAGTAGGGTATAAAAAGGTATCAGTTTCCAAAGTAACCATAACAACATGTTTTCATGAGTTCCTGTTGAGAAGCCAAAAACCTTTGTGAGTAATAAATCAAGCAGTTTATATCTCTGAACTTAAATCTTTTATTGGTTACTGATTAACTTAACTGTGCTGCTTGACAAATCTTCATAATAAATAAGCTAACCAGCAAGCACTTAAAAATCGAGCTAACTTTGTTTAAAGGAATATCGCTAAAACATGATCTACATTATAATGAATTTGGCAGTCAGCATGTGGTAATGTGCACGTTTCAACATGAAACTAAAACCCAGAAATCACAAGACATGGATGGGGAGTTATAAAGAGATTGCCCTGCAACGGCTCTAAGTAAATATTGATATCGGCAGCATTACTTACGGGCAAAAGGGGCGAACAATCAGCATCGTCCTTCCAAAGGAAAGTAGTGGCAAAACATCTATTAACGGTCAGCACTGAGATTGCCTGTGAGCAGAAAGTTATACCAGTCATTTGCGTGATTTTAGAGGGCTGATCTCTGCGTATCCTGTGACCGTAGCCATATCCTTCGTGAGGTCAGGATCTTGCTGGCAAAATTTTGGGAGGCTTTGCTCTTTTTCCCCCCCTGCATTTTTTTTTTTTGTGGAAGGCTTATGTGTGTTGTTGGCTTCCACAGTAAGTCTACATTTAAATTAATTAAACTGTTGACAGTTAAATTGTACTAAGTAGCTTCGATATAAAAGATGATTCCCAGATTTTTTCCATGCAACTTAAATAAATAAAGAAAGAAGAAAGAATCTGAGGAACTTCGTTCTAAACATCTGTCTGGGCAGATGTCAAAATGCAGAGTGTTGCTGCATTATACTGTGAGTATATGACACCATGTTATTACTCTTGGCTTAAATATTCACAATGGATTTTATGATCTATTTAAAAGAAATCTTTGATGCGAGTGCAAGCTCTTATCTTTTGTCATAGAACAAGCACCTATGCGGATCTAATTCTAGAGTAAATATTGAAAAATATCTCAATGTCTTTTACATCTTATTCACAGCACATGAATATTTATACAGAGGGAATTATGGATATGCGACTGTGGAAAAGATTTGGAAGATTTTTCATTGTAAATGGATTGTAGTGAATAAACTCCTTTTTGAAGTAAGTTCATATTGTTCAGGATTGCTCTGGATAAAATCATAAGCTTGAAGCTGTATGTTAGCCAGCTGATTATAATCTAGGATGATAATCTGCATTTCTTCAAGAAATGAGAGAGACAGTGTCAAGGACATTACAAATCCAATAGTAATTTGGGGAATTGAGCTAGAATGAAGTAGTGCTTATAATGTTAATATTCCAGAAACACGTTTAAGTTTTGTTTCCAGATTGCATATATTAACCCATTTTATTAACCTGTCTATAGCCTTGATTCAATAAACCATTCCTATTCAGCATAGCTCTAAAGCATATGTTTGCCTTTAAACACATGCTTAAATCCCATTGACTTTTTTAATGCTTAAAGTTAAGCATGTGCTTAGATGTTTTTGCCTGGGTCTGTAAAAGAGAAAAAAGTATACTGGGGAAAAAAAGCAATAAAGGATGAAACTTTTAAAATAAGAAAGCAAACCCCCAAACTGTTCATTATCCCCCTGTACACTCAAGAACCTGCAAACTATTTTCTACTAAATACCTGAAACAAACAGAAACAATTTTCATGCATTATTTTGCAGTGTACTTGGACATTAAATTGCCGAGAGACTGTGCCAAAGAGCCCAACAATAGTGGGAATATCTCTCTGTTTGCTTAATGAGCAATGAATGGAAGTGTGAAGGTGAAAAGACAGATTCTGGGTGAGGGAGTGACAAGGTGAGACTGCTTCTTTATCACACCTTTTTCTTTTTCATTTTCAAAGCAGTAAAAAATAACGAAAATAAAAAATGTGGCTGGGAATTGCTCCGTAGCTCGCAGCCAACTGACTTGTGTTTACTCCCATTGCTTGCTTCATGGGAAATGTCAGCTTGCTGCAGAAACTTTTAATTGGTTTATGAGTGATATATTCAAGCTGCTTATTTCCTAAAACATCTGTTTTTGTTTTAGTTCCCCAATGTCAAATGTTTGGTGATATCCCAAGGTAACACACTGTTTCCAAGTCGTATTTCCTGGGGTATCTATCAATAAAATCCCCTTAAATTTAGCATAATGAAATTAGTACAAGGTAGTCAAGAAGTCTCCAGAATCAAGATATCAGAATGTCTCTATTCCCATTATTTTTTCTTATTGCTTGTGATTGACCCCTCTTGGGGTTTAGAGGAAGAAAAAGCCATGAGAGTTATGGCTTATTTCATCTTTTTTCCCCTACCTCTCCAATGGCCTTGAGCAACTATAATTTGTATTGTTAAATAAATTGGAATTAAGCCAGGGGAAGCACAAGACTCATGCTGCACCCAATGGCAAAATCCAGTCATTTTTTGATTTGGTGGATGGTAAGACTAAAACTTGTTTGAAGATCTGTCCGCTCCATGCGACAACAGGAGTCCTAACGTAAACAGGCAATTGTGAGAGCTAAAATGAGCAAAACATTTATAAGAGGTTTTCATCTGCATGCACGAACATATATCCATTTCCCACCATCCTGTGGCTTGGGACAGAAATGAAAAATGCATTTTTATATAGTAATCCCTCCTGATACCTGAACTTATGTAGGGGTCTTCTGTCTGGACCCCAAAACATGCTTAATTTGCAATATTTATCTACTAGGTGGCCCAAAACCCACTTGGATCTACATTCATCTATCATTTATTCTGAATTTTGTTTTTAAGCTTTGGGGGAAAGGAATACTTGAGAAGCTTTTTCCTGAGTTTAAGGAAGTTAATTTGAGGCGGAGGCTGTCCAACTGAACTCAGTCAAAACAAAACCCACCTCAGGACTAAATCAAGAAAGTGTCACTAACCAAAATAAGCCTGAAAGCAGAAGAGGAGGGGAAAAAAATAAAAGTTTGCAGATTAACTTTCTTACCAAACTCATTTGCAACCGAATGAAATGAAGTTATAAGGATAAAATTCTCAGCAGATTTGCACAGCACAGTAATAGCCTTTATGCTTGGAAATTTATGGGCCATGGACAGTTTATAAGAAACGATGTAGTTCATCAGAGAAGCAGACTGATGGAGCACATGGGAGCATTCTGCACAGGAAGTTGGGTTTTGGAATAATACTTACTTTGATAGAGTTGTTTTGTTAGCTAAGTAAAACAGTAGGGAAGCCAATGGCCACTTAGGCTTCAAACATAAATATATATTTATAAGTCACCCAGCTGCTTAATTGAGATCTCTAGTGTTTTCCCTAAGCATATCTTATCCAAAAAACAGTAACACAGAAAATAACAGCAGCAAAGACCTGCTGTATACTGAGGTTCATTTAATCAGTCAGTAGTAGTTAGGGGGAAAACGGAGCATTATTTTAGGGGCAGATTCGTTGAGGCTCCCAGAGGCTCTTCAGCAGGAGTTCAGGTTGGGCTCAGATTGCTCCCTAGCAATTTCCTGCCAAAGAAGTAGTGGGATAGGTGCCCTTTGCCATACTTCTGACCTTTTTAGTGGCTTTTCCTCTGAAGAGGAGACCAGCGCAACCTGTATCTGAGTTGTGGTACCAAAAACTTGCAACTTGGTTTGGAAAGATAGATGTTGGGGTTCTTGCTAGAGGCTGGCTGCATTGACCAAGGAGGGGGAGGGAAGTACGTGGAGCTTCAAAATGTCCTCCAAGAGAAGTCACCCAGGAAATGGCTCATTAACTTTGAGCAAAGAACTAGAAAGTAACATTTCACACTCCTGGACTAGAACAGCCTGGGTGAACTTGGCATCCCTGGAAAACACTTGGGAAATTTGACAAGTTCTGGGGAGCTTTAGGAAACACTCTGGAGGCTTCACAAGGGTGCTTTATTTCTGGAGCATGCCTCTGAGATGGGGTAGAGGGTAAGGCCTCCCACTCTGGGCACCCTGGGGTGCTGGCCAGCTCCCAAAACTGTGGCTTTATTTGTGGAGTCCAAGGTAGGTAGACACTGGGGACTTGGGCTCGGCTTCAGCAGCCAATCCTCTTTCTTATATGTTTCTCTCTTCCCCTAACAGGGGTAGGTTTTATTTATTTATTTATAAGCTATCTCTGTTCAATCAGGGCCTTAAGCACAGGGTAAGATTTAAATACAGGCTACAATAATACGTTAAATTGGGACCTCAGAAACATTAGAGGGCCTCAGCAGCAAAAAATGGACAGAGCTGTGAAAAACACACTTGATGGCCACGTACTGCTAAATACTACTTGCTAAGCACTGAAATATCACAGAAGTCCAACCTGGCCAAGTTTTTGGGGGTCAGAGGCTGCTCCTGTGGTTGGGACTATCCTGAATGTTCACCACAATGCCCAGCTGCTGGAACAATGCTTTTAGCTGATCTTTTTTAATTTCCCCTTTTCCCTCCCGGTTCTCAAGTGTATTTGTGTTCAAACCAGGGTTTGCTCCTTATCATGTTTGCAGCCCATTTCCTCCTCCTGTTTTATAGGCAGTGAAGTCTAAATGGTAAATTAGTGACATCTTCATTATTATGGCAGCAGAGTGCAGTGCCGTCTGAATGCTATTCCCTGTAGGAGCGAGCAGAAGGAGAAGCTACGATGGATGCGAAAATGATCGTATTCCAGTATAAATATCTGAAAACATAGCCAAAAACTGCTGTGCAGCTCTCCTGCTTTTCCTGTCGCTTCGTTTTACCAGCTACGTGTGAGCAGGAAGGAAAACATCTTGAAGAGCATTCACTGGCTTCAACAGCATCCTCCTTTCTTGGGACGCAGCTGATTTTATCAATAGCAGTCGAGCCACGCGGCTGGAAATAGGCACTGGTATTTCAGAGAGCTCAGCTCACTGAGGGGGTGGACTCTCCATATTTATAAGGAACTCTTCCATCGCTGTTCGCACCTTCCTTGGGAAAAAAGGCTGCCAGTAAAAACGCCCCAGAGCTTACCAGACAGTGCGAGCCAGACACTGCAGTGATTTGCTGCTCTTCCTTTCTTGTGTGAAGTGGGGGAAGCCTTTCAGTGTTGGATTGTTTATTTTGTCTGGTGGCAGTTGCCCAAAAAAAAAAAAGGGGAGGGGGCATCTTAAATAATATAGTGGTTCAGGCAGCTTGAAGGTGTTGAAGAGAGCTGCTTGAAATCAGTTTATAGCAAGGTTTTAAATTGTGGTTTTGGCAAATCCAGAGCAGCAGGTTCATTTCCCATCCCACAGAGCTTGCCTCTGTGCTCCAAGTTCGCCCCCAAACTGAACGTGTCTGTGAGTGTCAGACCAACCTGGGGACACTTGCCATTTGTGGAGCAAAACTGAGGGACTCTACCGTTCTCCCCTCTCTTTGCCCCCTTCCTTGATCCCCATGGGCACACTGTTGTAGCTTCTGAAGCCTGTGCTGGAGCACACCTCTGCACTTGTGCTGGAAAGGGACGTTCACATCGGGACTATTTCTAATGGGAACCTGGCCCTTCCAGGCAGGAATTGGAGGTTTTATCTCTGTCACTGCTTGATGTCCACAAAAAAATTTGTGCATGCATTTAGGGGAGCTCATTTGCAAAATTTGGGTTCTAGTTTGCTCTGGGACAGATAACATGTCCTATAAATTTTCTATCTGAAGGATTTATTTGATTTTTTTCTTTTTTTTTTTTTGTTAGAGATTTTATTTTAATCAGACTTTAATATTGGGCAGCTTGAACAAAGCTCTAGTTTGTACCCAGAAGAACAACAAACCAACAAATAAGGTAGAAAGAAAACAACTGTTCTTTATAAGGGGGAAGATCCTCGTGCCTGAAGTGTGACACAGCATTGTAATTTGCGTGGCTCTGTCTGAGCGCAGTGCTGGTGTGCCAGTCTCCCAGGGAGCAAAACCACCTATTCTTAAGCAAACAAACAAAGGCCTCCTCAGGAGTGATATCAGCTACCATTTTGCTTTCCTGCCCCAGGATCTCATTTTTAAGGGGCGTGTTTTTCATTTTTTCATTTTCATCAAGGGGTGTTTTTTTCATTTTCACCTTGTTGTTGAGTGGGGATGCTGGCAGTCTCCTTCCACAGCCCAGCTCCTAAACATTGCCCAAATCTTGCTCCTGTTCCCTGGGAATCAGTGACATGACAGAGAGTCTGGTGGTGGGACAGCTGGCATGGCTCAGAGGTGCTGGAGCTGTTGCGGTGACCATCTGACCCAAGGATGTGTCATTTGGCTCTCTCTGCTGCTCTCCTGGCCTCCTGCTCTCCTTTCTCCTCATGTGACGTGTCCTCTTTGGTGTATTCATCCTGCCTTTGGTGTGTCATGGCAACTGTGTCAGATCTTTTATTATTACTTTTTTTTTCTTTTACCCTGCAACTGAACCCCGTCTCCTGGGAAATATGGGCTGAGCCCAAAAGATGTTAAAGTGTCTGCCAAAATGTTGTTTTTTTGAACCTATGGAGGAACAGAAAAAAGAAAGGCAAAAAGAAGGGTCATCCCATCCTAGTTACGGCCACGTTGTGTGACTTCCATCACGTTTGAAAGGTGGATATTTCCCAAATTACGCAAAAGCAGTGTTGCAGAAGACATGACACAGGGTATTGAAGGAGACCTAGGGAGGTCACTGGTCCACCCCTTCACCTACACAGGAGCCGCTATTCTTGGGCCAAATCCAAAATCAGAGTGGACTGAAGACTGGCATGCATGGCTCTGTTTGGTGTCCATTCTTCTAACTGCAGCCAGAGCCAAACACTGGGGAAAAAAAATAAAAAAAAAAATATTAGAGAATGTGGTGCTCTTCCCACAGTGTATTGATCTGTTGTGTTATCATCATCAGACCCAGTAAAACCAAAAACATCTAACTCTCCTTTGTCACGATCTCTCTCAGTTTTATAGCCTGACACTGCTGCCTCAACATTTAAGTATATCATGGTTGTTTTCTGGGTGGTTTTAAGTTATCCTGGCTGATCTTCCTGCAGATTCGCCGGTTTCTGTAGGAGCTATTGTGCACATACCAGTGATCTCTGTTCACTGAGCACCCATTTGTTGGAGGTGGCCAGCATTTTGCTAGTGGTGGGAGGCTATTTTGGACTTTTTCATCTTTCAGATGTAGCAAGCCTAGAGGAAACCAAGACCTTGTTCTAACCTCACATCCCACTGGGTCCTTCCAGCTGTCACCACTGCAGGTATAGGATATGGTCATCAGGAGTGGAAAAACAGAAGCTGAGTTAAGAAATAACTTGCAAGCAACCTAGCTTCCTAACAAATTTGCTAGCAGGTTTTTCCAGCCCACCAGGTGTGGGAAATGGCAGCCTGCAGAGCTTGTTAAATGCCAGGTTGGCGTTGACTTTTCAGTGAGTGGGAGAAAAGCAGGGACCGAAGCTCCTGGAGGTGGCCATGGTTGAGTGCTCCAGCAACAGCATTAGGTGCTGAAGGTGGGGGAAGAAAAAAGCCCCATTTTCAAGGGAATCTAATTGCTCTGAGTGGAGGCTGGAGGGATACTGCAGTATATTTCACGAGAGTTTACATAGTTCTGGATCCTCTGCCACTTAGAATGGAAAAAAGAAAGCCAATCTGTTTGATCAGGCCTCTCCCACTCGATATGTGTATTGGATTCTACATTAAAGCTTTTAACAGTTACGTACACATCTGAGCTGGAGCTATTGTTAGCCCATGTGATGGATTAAGATCAAGAATGTTAATGTTATCCAAAGGAACGCTTTTTAATGTATATTGCAATTGTATAAACAGGGTCACCAGAGCTAAATGGGATGTCAATGACCTATGAAGATCATAAAGTAAACAAAAGATCTTAAAATAAGCATGTAACCTGAACACGTCGGGGATTGTTGTATATCAAAGGCATTTGCTTATATAAAGTAAGGGAAAATTACTTACGGGTAATGTTGTTTGCCACAAGTCTACCTCTTGCCTGCTCTACAAAGGAAACCTACCCGGAGGGACTGGGGTATGTCTCCATCCACCAGGAAGCACCGAGCCTGCGGGTCCTGGCCAAGCAGAGACGAACTTTAGTACGTGCACAATTAACACACGCTGAGATCCCAGGGAGCAGCGATAAGCCGTCGTTCCTGGTGAGCAGCACAGCTCCTCCTGCACTCACTGGAGACGGAGGGAGGATGACCCTCCTGAATGCCTATGTCGGGTGGGTTTCAGAGCCCTGGTGACACAGGGAGACCATGACAAGTCTCTGGGTTCAGCCAGCTGGGTGGGAATCAGCAGAGGCCAGGTGGTAGAAAATGCCAGGAAGAGTCTAAGCTGTTTTTTTTGTTTGTTTGTTTTGATTTTTTCCCCTTCATTAAGTACGTTAGCAGGACTGATATAGGGCTAAAGAGGAGATGGACTCTATCCTAGAGTGATAGGACAAGAGGTGATGGTTTTAAAATAAAAGAGGGGAGTTCTTGATTAGATATAAGGAAGAAATTCCTTACTATGAGGGTGGTGAGGCACCATATTTAACTTCATGAGAACATCATAAGAAACTGTTCAGTAAAGTAATGATATACTATACTTACTGTATGTATGGTAATTGTATGAGTTTGTTAATAAGTGTTCTTGGGAAAAGTCTATGCTGGCTAGTTCGTATTTCCTTTTTATCTTCTACATTGTTACCAGATTATTTGCTTCCAGATTTTTTTCATAGCAGATTAAAATACTGATCTAGAGTAACCCACCTCTTTAAAAGAAAACAACGCTTCCTTCCCCTTTCCTGCCGTGCTCCCCACCCTGACCTTTTCCGATCCCCCAGTTCTTCACCTGTCCTTCATAAGTCTCAGGTTAGCCTTTCAGAGGTGGCTACAGTTAGCTCCTTAATTGCCATTAGGTGATGTTCACCAAGCTCCTGAGTGCTCCTTTCTGAGTAGCTGAGCACTGGAACGAAGGGATTTGCAGGCAGTGAATGATCCCTTTGCCTGCAGCCCTCACCCTGATCCATGCCATATGTAGTCTTGTAGTCCTGAGCTGAGCATATGAATGCAACCATGAGGCAGTGCAATGCTGCTACTAAGAAGCAAGGGCCTGAGGAGCGGTTTTTGTTCTCTATGGTTTGTTGCTTCTTCTCATGTCTAGGTGGACATTTCTGTGGCTTCTCTCTTTCCTTTCTTCAGGGGCAGGAATGTGGGGCCGGAGTTCCCTAAGCTGCTCAGGAAGGCTGATATCCAAGAGCCCTTCCCACCACCTCTGGGGTTTTGCTGCCGTTTCAGTTCCCCTTCTTGCTGCTCCAAGCAAGCCCCTGCAGGGTCTGTGACTCCTGTCCTGAGACTTCTCTCCCGGTTACGCTCTCTTTCTCAGGGTCGGGAAATCCTGTTCAAGGCAGAGGAGGACTGTGAGCCAGGTTCTCCACTATATTGAGAGCAAAAACCTTCTTTCAGCTCTTGGAAGAAAGCTCAAGGAAGCTATTGATGTTTAAAGCAGTTGCTTTGGTTGACAAGCTGCCCAGTGGTGTCCCTGATTGTTCTTGTGTTACCTCCAGGGGTTTCTTTGTTTCAGCTTAATTTGTTTTTTTTTGTTTGTTTGCTTCAGAGAAGGTTAGTTTCCATTTACCTTTGGGAATTTTCCATTATGTTAATGCAAATTGGAATAACAGCGCTTCAGAAAGACTACATAGAGAAATACAGGCTTATTCCTTGGCTACTGAGAAAAAGATCATGACACTGATAGACCCTTGGTCTTACGATTCCCATTAGGTGTGGATATAGTTCTGATTTCTTCCTGAGATATAAGAATCAATGCACCACAAGGGAAGGTGAATCATCCATATACAAAATGGCCCTTGCTACTTCAGTAGGCTCTTCAAAGCACACAGAAACTCAGCTGTTCTCCATTACAGATATTACGATAGTAATCAGCAATTTAAAACTCTTTCAATAATTGTTAGCCCAAAAGGTTTTGTTTATTTGTTTACAGGCATTGAATTATGGTTATTATCAGCTCTGAATGACATTCAGCATTCATTCTGCAGCTCTGTCTGTTTTCAAATATTTGGGGATGTCCTCGTTAGGATGTTTTCAAGGCAATTTTCATTCACAGCAATTCCAAAGCACGCGCTCTGTATGTGATCAATTAATTACCACTTGTAATCAAAATTTTTCTTAACATGAAGAAACACAGACAGCAAATATGCCTTAAACTGCCTTTGTTTTGTCAGGAAATGACCTCCCAACGTGTTTTAAAATATGTGAATAGGTTTGTGTTCTACCGAGAAGCATTGCTGTGTGGCTTATCCTCCACGAAGGGCTACAGTGAACAGGACTTTGCATAGCATTTATGATGGTGGGGCTGGTGGCTGTGTGTTATGGCTTTGGTCCTCCTGACTCCAGAGACTCTTTTAGAGGATGTAAGTGTTGCTGGTTTTTGTTTTCTGATAGGTACTTAGCACTGGAAACATGGCAAGCGATCAGAAGCAATTACAGGGATATCAAAGAAAGTTCAGCTTAATTAATAAATTTTCCTTGCTGGTAGAAATTAAGCACATTTTCACATTTTATCCAAGTGATTTAGGAGCAATGTTCACATTTCAGTGGAAGATAAGCGTCAGATGTCTTCAGGCATGTGTGTCCACCACAGTGATATCTAGGTGCTACTTCCACTGTTTGGCACCATGTCTACATAGTGGGTGCTTATGCAAGAGAAGTGACTGAACTGGAATAAAACAGCTTAAAAGGGAGGAGGTGAGTCTGGGGTTTAAGGTGAAGAGTTGCTTGGGAGAGATTAGATTATCTGCCCACCACAGGGCTCTTCCTGTTTGTTTGTCTGCATCATTTTCCAAAATATCTGGTGCTGGCCTTTGTCAAGATAAGATGATACACAAGTTAGATCCTGTGTGGTCTTGTCGATCGGGAAGGAAGGGCGTTTGGCTAAGTTAAGTAGCTGAGAGTTGCAGAAAGCTGGTCTTGAAGGGAGCTTTCAGCTGAAGATGGATGAGCTCCCCTGCTTTGTGGACCCGTTCCCCCTGTTACCTGATTTCTTTATGACAATCTGGCAGTTGCCTTAGCTGGTCTCTCACTGCGAGACAGCCAGCGCGGCACTCACAGCACTGCAGGAAAAATGAACCCATTCAGACCAAGTAAAACACTTGGAAAAACACGCAGATGTCTTTTTTTTTTTTTTTTTGGTAATGGATTTTTTTTTGGTGGGTCCCAAGTTGCGCTTCCTCTTAATGCTTTGCTTACAAAGACCTTTTTGTGAAGACTGTCAACCTTTTCACTAACTTTGGCAATTTTCTTCTGGCACCTCTATCATAGAAGAGGAGAGAGGAAGGGGCTGATGACAGAAGCCCATTAATTAAAATTAGATACTGTTTTAATATTGGTCACTGTCTTGAAGCTGTAGCAATAGCAAAACACCTTGGTCTTTTTTCTTCCCCCACCTGGATGAAACAAAGAGGTCAGGTTCTTCCCTGCACTGAGCCACCATCCTGTGCATTGAAATGGGGGTCTTGAGAGATCTGGCTGAGCTTTCTGGGTTGTCCGGGCAGATTGGTACCATCTGGAAGGCTGGCTGGGGAGGGGATTTAAAATCTGGACCCTGATATTGGCTTTTGAGTCTTCCATTTTTCTAAAGTAGCTTTTCAGTGGGAGTAAATGACTCTAATTGTATTGAAGGAGCTTTACTAATTCACACCAGCTGAGGAGCTGGCCCCTGAGGTCTGGGCTGGCCTGTTCTTTCTGTGTCACTTTTTTTTTTTTTTTTTTCCTAAACCCAACATTTTGGATACCAGTGTAGAAATGGAATTCCTGGCTGCTTTGCATTCAATTTGAGATGCAGCAGCACCTTTTGGGGCCAATGTGGCTTTCCCCAGTGGCTCTGCTATAAAGACATTTCTGCTTGTGGAGATGTCTTGCCTCTTCCACCTCCATCCAGGAAAGGGATGATGAGATGGTCAGTTGAGGCTTTGGCAGCGCATGCCTTATGGTCCTCACTCAGATGATTTAAGATGTTTTGGCCCTTTGTAGCAGCAGAATGAGTAGGAGGAAAAATTCAGCTCTTCCTCTGCTCATTTTCGGGTGGTTTAAGATGCTGGGCTGGTGGGGATTTTGGCATTGACTTGATTGCACAGACTCTGCTGGGTGGGTGTAAAACCCCAGGCTGGAGGTGCTGAGGCTGGGAGCACTTTGCACAAATTTTTGTGCAGATGAATGTACAGCACAGCTTTTCTTGAGGTAACCAGAGAAAGAATATTGCAGTTCAAATGTTAAAACTGAAGAATGTCTTTTCTTTGCTTCTTTTCTTCTTTATTTTGCTTCTTTTCTTCTTTATTCTGCCTTAGTTGTAGAGTCCTTTAAAGGAGGAAAAAGAAAAATCTCCTGCTTGTCACTCTTTCAGATGATATTAAATGACCTTGTTGTGAAAGAAGGAGCTAGTTCTAGGTAGCAGCTCTGAAGCTTTATTGTTACAGTCCAATCCTGCTCTTAAAATGAAGAATAAAAAAATACAAATGTATACAAACAAGAAAGACGGGGAGAAGATGAAAAGAGTGAAAGATAAGAAAATGCTGCTTCTGATGCTTGCAGCTCACTTACTGGAAAATCAGTTTGCAATATTTCTGCTTGTTGTGAGCTTTAAAGGATTCGGACCACATGCTTGGCACATGTAAATCTTGCTCCTTTGCATCACTCTGTACCTGGCCTGTTGTCTTAGCTTTCCTCCAGTCAAAGACTTGCAAGAGGAGATTTTTTTGATGGCTGAGCAAGCCTGACCTTTATTAGGCAGCAGGTTAAGAAGAGACAAAATAGGAGATGGAAGAGACAGACCTAGAGTGACTATTAATAGGAATGGAGGTGTACATCTCAGGTGTTGCTGAGGGATTCAACTGCACCTGATAATCCCTATATCCTTATCTGGAGCAGAGGTGCTCTGACAGGCATGCTTCTTGTTTCCCTCCCCTCAGAAAGCTGGGCCAGCACATCTTTTAATATATGCAGGCAATATAATCAGGAATGGCTGAGCACCAGCAGGCAGAGATGGCCAGGATGCTTGATGGGGGCTTGTTCATGTAATTGTGGTTGAGGTGGGACTCGCCTCTGTGCTTCTCACTGCCACCACTGTGTTTGCACCTACTCCCTGCTCATGCACAGACAGCCTCTCTTGTATGAACACCACCTTGGCATGGCTAAAACGGTCCTCTGACCTCGCTGCACATTTCTCAATAACCATGTCGTTTCCTCCAGTTGGAGCCCATCAAGTTGTCATTACTCACTTGGGTTTATTTTTACAAACTATTTTTACATAGGATGTATATGTGCTGAGGTGTCTGCCTGCTGCCTTTCACCTGCTTGGGACAAGGAAAGACGTCATTGTGAACTTCAGTACAGTGGTTCCTCTACATAAATATTTTATAAAGCTCGCAAGAGTCCTCTGGGGTTGCGAACGATTTGTCCCGTCAATTCAAAATGTTACCTAATACCAATAAATGCTAATAAAGAGCTTGTAGCTGGCATCGTGTACCAAAGCACTAAGTATTTGTTAGGAGTCACCTGTGCAAGTGCAAGGCCAGCCAAAATAATCTCCTAATCAGTTATAAAAAGTCTACAGTACTTGTCAGGAGCTCAGTATGGGGCAATAGCATTGAGAGTTGTGGTTTCTGGCTGAGGCACTAAATCTGTTGCATATGGAGACAAGCCAGAGCAAAAGGTCCTCACTGGGATCCATTCTTTCCACCATTTGGGGCAGGGAGTGGAAATTTGAATTAAGAACAGCAAGTCTTCAGGTAATTATTTCATGTTTATCACTGCTATAGAGGGAAGAGTGTGTGTCAGGTATGCCATTTTGTGAGGATGCATCTATGAGTGTTTTCCAAAATTGCTGTCTCTTCCAGTGTGCCAGGATTATCTGTGTGCTGTTTCTCATGTGCATTCAATGGCACGTGTGACTCAGCATGCGTGAGGCTGCTAAAGGGATATCTCAGGGTAGTAATTGTTCATCAAAGGCAATCTTCATACCATGTAGGAGGTCTTCCCATGTGAGGAAAATCCCAAATTTGCCTCTAGAAGTTGCTTTATGGCTTCTGGCTGGGTAGGGTAAAGACTTTGCAGAGAGGAACAAGCCACTCTATCTTCCATGTTCCACCTAAGTTAGTACTAAAACTTTATTTGATATGTCTGTGATTTAGAACTTTAAAGACCCTTTTGGCCTACCGTAATTCATGGGTAAGTATGTCATCTTTCTGTGCACTTAAGTGGAAAAAGTTGAAGTCTCTCCAAAGAATATATTTTTGACTGTAGCTGGAAAGTTTAAATGGTGACTTTTCAGGGAGCTTTTAATAGGAGTTGAAATCAGGAAATATCAGAATATGGCTCCTCAAGTGCATTCTCTAATCAAAGGGGAACATACTTTTTTTTTTTTTTTTTTTTTTTTTTTCCCCTAAGCACGCACTTACTGAGCTTCTATGATGATTAATTAAGAAATCTTTCTTAGGTTGTTCCATCTCAGAGTGATAGGTGGTTATAGGGGTCATAACTGTACTGTGTGCCAAAGTTTGCTTCTGTCCCAGGGGAATGCAGAAGTCCGTGTGACACGGTGGGACTGCTCAGCCTTATCGCCTGGGATGCTCTCTGCTGGTTTCTCAGTGCTAGCAAAGTGATGCTTTTTAGGATTAGGAGCAGCTTTGCCCATTCAGGCCTGGGGTGCTTGTGTTTTGTGTAGCCCAGAAGAAGGGCTATGTCTGGCAGCCCCTTCCTACTGTTTTTTTCCCCCCTAAGGATCTTCAGATCTGTGCTTGGGAGCTTGTGGGCTGGTAGGATTTTTCTAGTTGTCTTCAACCTTCTGTCTGGTGTTCCTGTTTGTAAAAAAATAAAAATAATAATAATAAAATCATCAGATGTATATCACAAGCACACCCTGTGTGAAACCTTGTGGCATCTGATCATGTTCTTATCAATAGATATGGGGGGAGCTGCATTTCAGTGGTGTTTCAGGTGTACACAGTTTGTGTTCAGGGCAGTCTGAACGTGCCACGTGGCAAGAACGGTTGGGCTCATCTGCCACCAGCCTTCACCCTGGCTTTGGCCAGCGCTACGGCCCTGATACGTCTTAGTGAGACACAAGAGTTTGCCAAGCATGCCATCAATCTGTGTGGTCCTGAAACTCAGTGTTTGGGCAGGCAAATTCTGTTAGGTGTTCCTAAGCCATACATTTGCCTGCCCGCAGCTGAGGCTGCCTGAATGTTTGAGCCCTTGCTGCTTCGGCTTTGGCCTTCTATAAATGTTCAGTCGGTGTAACTTTTTCTTGGAGCAACAGGCAAAAAATAAAATCAAAAATTGTGTTTTAAAAATGGTTGTCTTCAGGAAGACAGTATAATATTTATGCTATAGGCATTCCCACAAACTAGGATGGGTTGAAGTATGCTTAGCCTCTGGTTTATGGAACTGAGGTCAAACGTGACATGTTTCCAGATGACAGATTGTCAGGATTGCTTTGCCAAACCACATTACCAAAATTCTAGTCCTTTGTGCATCAGCACTGTATTTATTTGGGTTGCAGTTTGAAAGTGGCAGGATGAAACCTGCTGCATCTGCCGTTTTTTATGTCAAGAGTAACAAAGTGTGTGGTTGGCATGACTGGACACTAAGATTTGTGCAGCTATTCATGGTTTGTCTTCATTTTCTTGTTGAATTTTTACACTTTCTCAGAGAAGGAGGCTTGGGATAGGAGACTTGAGGCAGTGTGCTATGGAAGAGGTCACAGGTCTGTAAGAGGGCTGCACAAAAGGAGGCCCCGGGCAGGACATGGGGTGCACCAATGTCACTTGGACTCCCCCAAGGCAGCAGGAAGAGCTGAGCCAGTCCACTGCTGCTTTCTTATGAAAATTGGCCAGTTTGTCTAATGGAGAAGTAAGAATGACCAAGCAGCACTGTGCTACCAGACCAGCAGGTGAGCAACCAACCAGTGTGAAACAAAGACATGCAGCTATGGAATGGAAGAGGTTTTTCTTGTCATTTGCTAGGGGCTATGTCATTATCTGCACATGGTGAGGTCTCGCTCCTACCACACTAGTGAAGCACATGTCTTTTTGGCTAATCCTGCAGTGACAGCACGTGGGTAGATGGTGACTGAAGAATGGTTTCCCTTGCTCTGCTAATGCTTCACTTCCAGCGAGCATAAAGCTTCAACTCCAACCAGGTATTGCAGAATTTTTTTAATTTAATTGAAATTTCTTTGCAAGACACTCCAGAGTAAATACCCTAAATTGCAGAACACCGTTGGTAATATGGAACATGTGATTTATTTTATTTTTTTTTTTAACAAACTGATCCGGGAAAATGTTTCCACGCTGACAAAAACAGAACAAATGTAGGTCAGTGTCTGAAGGAGATGAAAGAAGCCAAGTGTAATGAGAGCCTATTGTTTCATGCTGACATATGCAGGAAGCTTGTGGAGAACGAACATCAAACTAAAATGTGAGGAAAAAAGAATAGAAGGCATGAAAATCATCATACTCAAGAAAACAAAGAGATCACAGAAAGTTAAGGGGCATGCTAAGAAATCTGCACTAGGAGGCTAAATAAATGAGTTTCACATTTCCCCTTCTCCCTTCTCTTCGATTCTGGGTTTCTCTCTCCCATTTGTCTAGTAGGTAGCAGCCTCGTCTTCCTTCCAGGAATACTTTGATATTTTTTCCATCCTATCCTGCAGATGCCAGGGCCTAGAGAGATCCAGATGGCAAACAGACCAGAAGAAAACGCCTCTTCACTGTTTCACTTCTCGTCTTCCTCTCAAGTTAAAACACATGAAAGATCTATTGAAAAGAACAGACAAGTCTTATTTACTTTTTAATAAGTAAATTTAGTTTACTTATTTAACAGAAATTAATCCACTGTTCAAACAGCTGGAATAAATATGAGGAAGCACTTTAGAGTCTAATTCTTTGCTTGCATTCACCAGTCTTACAATGGTGTATTTTCTTGGACTTTAGAGGCATTTTCCTGACTTGGGCAATGGGCACGGAGAATTGGACCTTCGTACTAATTGTTTCTGCCACCCATTGTCATCTGTAAAGATATCTGTAAACAGTTTTGGCCAGCCAGTGCCTTCCCCAAAATTTCAGCATGGATCTAAGAGACCTAAATCAATACTCAGCTTTGGAATGAACAGCTCTGAGAGGAGAGCATTGCGTCCTGAATGTTTATGGATGGGGCACTGGTGCCTGTTTTCCTACTGACCACTTCCTTTTCACAGAGTTTTTCTTCCATCTCTGGTAATAGAAAAACATCTCGGTGGGAAAGCTGTCTGCCTAAATCCTGTGATACCCCATTGACTTGAGTCATGTCGCCGGGGGCTGCCCCAAGGGGGACTGCCCTGGTGACTGCAAGTGTTCCCAGGATTGTCCCTTGCTGTACCCTTCCTTAAGCAGGCAGGATCCCATATTTCCACCCTGTCAGTGTAACAAAGGAGTCCTGTGACAGCCTGATGGGTGCTCTGTGTGCTGCTGCTTCCGTGTGAGCTCTGAATTCCCAGCACCATGAAAGGCATCATCTGATGAGAGGTGCTGGTGGGCCACTACTGTTCCTTAGAAGTTCAGTAGTTTTTCACAGTAAAGTTGGGAGCCCTGGCAAAGAACAAAAATTTCCTATCTGTCATCCTTACAATGCAGAAAAATGAAGCCCAGATTTTTGGGTTATTTTAGGGCAAAGGGTGATGATGAGTGTTTCAGTGCACTTAGTGATACATTTAAATTGGTGATTTATGCAGCCTGACATTGACTTTAATTTAGCTCATGTTACAAGTAAAGTAATTCAGTCCTTAATGAAGTGTACTCCATGTGACATACTGAACATGCGATCTGACAATCAGTGGCTTAAAACCAGCCTAGGTCATATTTTCTTGTGTCAGTGGAAGTGGGCTGTCAGTTCATAAACCGAACCCGAGGTATGCTGGCCTATCACTCTTGCTGAGGTATGGTGCTGAAGCCTGGGACAGACGTGCATTAAAATAAACTTTTCTAATCAGTTGAAGGGAAAGGGGGTGGTGGTGGGGAACGTAAGCCGAGCTGTTATATGGATGACAGCATAATGTGCACGTGTGTATGCATACATATTTACTCAGGATTTGGCTATGTAAGTGTAGAAAAAGGGTTGATAACAAAAAGATTCAGACACCGAACTGTGCAAAACTTTGGATGGCGTGGCAGAAGAGGGAAAGAGTTCGGTACGCATGTTCCTGAGTAAATTTATCATCTCTGAAGTAGTACAAACTATGCTTGCCTCAGGTCTTACGCAGGTCCAGAATAAGGCTCTGTGGTAAGTGATAGAGAGCACAGCCACGCTGGCTTTGGGAATGGTTCAGGGGACTTTATGCGTCTGCATTTCAAAGGCATTAACAGAGCAGCTCCCAACAGTAAATATGCAAATCTTTTTAACATTTGTGAGGAGATTCATTCTTGCTTGCATACAGAGAACGAAGCAGAAGTTTTGAGTGATTCCAGTAGGCAATACTTAAAAATGAGCAAGCTTGCTGCAGCCTGTGTCAAGTCACAGCTGTGTCATTTCTTAGTGCAGAAAGTTGACTGAAAGTAATGTGGCAAACTTTTGCTTTCTTTGCAACAAGGCTGGTTCAGACATCTACATCATCCTCTTCTTTCCTTTCTTATTTTACAGAACTGCCAAGAGTACATTTCATGTAGGCGAGTGTGGGATTTGGGGGCAAGAAAGAAGGCAACAAGGGGAATTAGATTCTGGGTCAGTTGTGAAAATGGTATCTCCCCCCTCACCCCCCTGTGCTTTTTTTTTTTTTTTTTTTAAGTGGAGTGGGGGGAAGGACAGATGTTGCTGTGTCCCAGAGCACTTTCTGGGAGGAGGAGGACAAAAGTTGTAATGAAGGAGAACTTGTCAGCTGAAAGCATGTCTTTGCTAAAAGGGAGGAGTGTGGGAAAGATGTTAGCTTGGGTTAAAATAGCACTGCAACTGAACAGCCTGAGTTTTAACTATGGCTAAAGTGAAATCATTCCAAACTCCCCCATCAGCTTGAACTTGAGATGCTGATCCAAGTGAAGTGCCCCTCGCCGAAGCTACCTTGATTTTATCGGTGTTTTATCCCCAGGCGAGGTATCCGCAGCAGCCTGCGTGGTTTACCACATTGTTTTGCAGCCTGCAATACTTTGTGCTAGGGGAAGGCAGGATCACGGGCAAGGCAGTGGGAAGCAGCTTGCTTTGAAGAGAGAGTGAGTGGGGAAATAAAGGTGGCATTTCACCAGCTGCTGGTAGCCTGAGCAGTGAGCTGCAGGTCTGAGCTCAGCTGGCACCCTGGGACGGGAGGGTTCAGGTCTTGGGGCAGAGTCACCGGTCAGAGAAACAAAGGTGCATTTATTTAAAATGGGAGGCACGCGGCTGCTTCTCGTGCTTGGTTCCAGCAGCTCTTGATTTTTCAGGGTGCTGAGCAGCCTCGGGGCTTCTTAGCTGGGGAGAGAATAGGGTTGGTTATGAGGGAGAACGGGCAAAGCAAAGATTGTAAATACCAGGAAAAAGTGAATTTAAAAAAAAAGTAAGAAAAATGTAGTGAAGGATCCTCAACTTTCAGGGTTATATAAATGCTTGTGAATAAGCGTTTGATCTTTCACCTCAAGATGTACTTAATACAATATATCTGACATCTTGCTGTTTTCATAACCATGCCTAAAATTCTGGAGTATAGTAGGGGGTCTGTGGAGACCCAGCCCTAGAGTATGACACTTTATTTTAACATTGCGCGTGACACGGGTTTAGTTTTCTAAGGAGCAAAATGCAGTATCGTACATCAGAACCAAACTGGAGAACGGTCTAATTGCTAATGAAGTATTTGTACACTTTCGTCCAAATAGTTGATTGATCAGGGGAGGGGTGTTTGACTTTTTGGTGGAAGACATGGTAATTAAGTAGAAACAAAATACTTGACAAAAATATAAAAAAAATAAATCCCAGGAATAGACTGAAAAATCACAGGTTCTAGCTCAGCCCAACACTATACAATTTCATACTTGATTTATTATGTTTTAGTCTGGGAGCTTCAATAGTGTCTAAAAGTTTGATAGGCAAACCCCAATGAGATTCTCCTGGTTCCTTTGAAAATTGCAGGAATTTTCTATTTACAGCATCACTAGTGATCAATGGAATTTTTGGGACAGTTCAAGAAATATTAAACAGGCTGAGTTTGCTCTTTATGAATTAGCCTGGTGTTTATTCAGCAGATCATTTTTCATCGAAGCACAGTATTAAAATTTCACTTGTATGTTATAGGGTTGTCAGAAAGAAATCTATTTCCAAAAATATACAATTCCATCTCCCAGTACCGTTTCTTTTTCTGCTGTAGCTGAGGTTATGTCAACACTCCCAATGTAAACCCCCTCATTTCAAAGATTAGTAACACTGGCATCCTCAGCCCGGACTCAAGCATAGGAAAAACTTAAGATAGGAGCAGGTTTTGAAACAATTGCTTTCAATGCTTTTGCCTCTGGTATGAAGTGTCACTCTGTACAGAAAGCAGTTGTGTTCAGCCTCTGCTGCAAAGTTACAGTCAGAAGAAAGAAGTTGTGTGGACCTTTGTGTTGTCATTATACCATTAAAGCACTCGTGTCCCAGAAGTTTAAACTGGCTGCCCTGCTAAGATTTAAAAGTCAGCCCCTGCTCAAGCTCAGTAACTTTTTCCGTAGGGTTGTTTGCCATGCATAACCATAGTAACATCACACGGGGCCGTGCCAGGGCTCTGGGATGGTGCACGCTTCACACTTGTTGCCATCTTTTGGGTCTTCCTGTAATATATACATTTTAAACAAGTATACAGCTGTGTATTTGCTTAATCTGGTAAGGTTTTGGCATCTCCCATGGAAAAATAAGGGCCGAGCCCTGGATGAGGCTTAGGAATGCCAATGTGGCACTGTGGATTTCATCATCCTCTCTTTCTTTATCAGCCTTGTTTCCTGCCACTTGGTGGGTCTGAGCTGCACCAAGAAGGAGATGGGTGTAAGCAGTGCCTTTTGGGTACCAGTTAAGCACCTGAGAACAAAGCCCCAAGAATTGCAGAGCTGCTGCAAGGCTCCTCTTCATGGTGCACTGGTTGCATGTGCAAATTCCCCCTTGTGAGCTGGGGCACCCAGCGCATCCCAGGGACACCTCCCGCTGGAGGTGACAAAATTGGAGCACATCACAGCTCAGTCTGATTTATGTGCAAGATTGGGATTTAGCTTCTGTGCTTGGCATCAAAGCCCTGTACCCTCCTGCCTGCCACTGGTAGCGTGTCCTTGGCCTATGGGAAGGATAGGGAAACCTACAAGCAGAGTGCCCAGTGTTCCTGTGCCCTGCACATGGCTAACTGCCTGGCTGGAATTTGCACAAAAATGGTTTATAAGAGGCTGAGAGGGTGGAGGTAAATGTGGCATGTTGAGAAATTATCTTGAGGAGACACCAGAGCCTGCACAGTAATCCTGCATGAGCCTTGGTTCCCAGACCTCGTAACTATGCCCAGCTGTGGCATGGGTGACTGGGCCACCAGGTACTCCTCACTGCAGCCCTTAGCTGCCTGGCGAAGCTGAAAGCATTGAATAAGAGAACCGGCTGTCAAAGTCTGTTTCCTAAGCTGATTTTGAAGAAAGATGCAGGTGACAGTAGAGTGATTTCTGGTGCTGTTGGCATAGACCTGTAAAGGAGACTGGCATAATGAAAATAGCTCTTCAGATCAGAGGGACAGCTGAGCCTCCTGGAAACCCTGACCTTGGGAATACCTAATGAGCAATGCTCAGAAAAAATGGTTGAAACTGAAGGTGAGGCCTCTAAAATGCATGGCTCTCCTGGGAGAGGGAGCAGGAGCTGGTATGCCCAGGTGAAGTGGGTGCACAAGCACGTAGCTCTGAAAGGTACTGCTGTAAGAAAAGGAAACGTGCTGAATGCCTGGAGGCTCAGAGGGAAACAAACAAAACCAACCGAAAAAGCCTGTAGAAATGAGCAGCTCTCTGACTAATGTGCATGGGAGGAGAGGCTGTTGCTTTTGGTTTGTACGACCTCTCCTTTCCAATAACTTGGCTTGCGAGTCTGAGGAAGGGCAGGTGTCTCCAAGACCTGCCACCGAGAAGCTGAGCAGGGTTGCAGTTTGGGTGGTGTGGACCTGTCTCTGTAGGCACCAGCCCGAGCTTGTCAGTTCACACAAACATGCTTCTGAAAGCAGGTTCAGAAACCAATGTGCACGCATTCTTATTTGGCTCTCCTTTGATTACTGCTGTCTTAAGTGGAGGAGACCATGTCTAGATGTTCCTGATTTGATGCATATCCAGTAATTTGAACACTCCGCCTGGAGTCTCTGTGATTTTGCATGACAACAGGATTACATTTATACAATTAATTAACATTTGCTTGACCACTTTTATCCAATTTCTTTCTCCAGCACATAAAAGAGAACCTGACATAAATTTCTCTTTCAAAACAATTGACTTAGCAACTGCTGACCTTCTGTTCTGTCATTCTGAGGATTGATTGGATATTGTTGGATTGTTTCATTCTGCAGTAATTAAACATAAAATTAATTATGCTAGTAACCTATTATTTCTTTGAACCAAGGACTAAGTCATTTGTTTTTGCTTGGTTACTCTGCGGGTTCTGACATCAGACAGCAAAATCTTACTGTTACAAACAAACTAAATAGTACAAAGGGAGCAATTTAATAACCAAAATATAATATAAAGACTTCTAATTTCCGTATGGCTGGCCTATTGCATTAGGTTAATATAATTTGATCTATAAATCTTTTAAACCTTATGATTTTGTAATTTAAACATTTCCTGGATGGCTAATCACGCAGGGAAAGAATAATAATAATAATAAACTAAAACAAAACATGAGCCAAAAATATACCTTAAAAGTAGATTAAAAAGATTAGATAGGAGGAGCATTTGTAGAAGACTCAGCGAGCCTTGGTATGGCTGAATTTCTGGAGCTTGCTGCTTGCACAAGACAGCCTGCGTTCAGTCTGGTGCTGATGCAGAATTTCCTTTGTTACGATGAAAGTGGTGTTAGATATGTTTACATTGCTAGTATTTGGTGAAGAAAGGAACATCAGAATGACAAGTTGATATTATCAAAATATATGTGCTCATGGACACCAAAATAGTATTTTGTGGTTTTCATTAGCGCAGGCCATATTAATTTAATTAACATGATTGAATGTTGTATCATACCATGAGGCAGATACTGAGCCCTTGCTTATTACTCACCCATGGGCTATAAAATGCTACGGCTGGCAAAAGGGAGGCATGTTTATGTGTGCCTGCACTCCTAGCTATGGTTTCATGTATGTGCTTTGCCCTGAGCTGGTTGGGATGGTGCAACAGTAACCCTGTAAAAAAAAAAATTAAAAATGTGGGGAAAGGTAGAAAGAGGAGAAAGAGGCAGGCAAATTGGGGATCATGGCATGGGCTGCAGGGAGCTTTCTCCATCAGGATAGTGGTTCAGTGGTGCTGCAGAAAGGCTGGGTCCCTACTGGTGGCGGCTGTCCTCTTCCAGGCTCAGCAGCTTCTTTCTAGGTCTTGGCCTCCAGCACCAGCATCACCCAGGGGGTTTATGCTCCAGACTGGTGCACTGCAAACGTAAAACCTTTGATATCTCTGGCTACCAATAAAGGATGAAGCTATTGTACTGAGTCTTCAAAGTTGGTGCTTCACATCCCTGACTCCATTTGTCACCACTGGGGCTATCAGCTAGCCTTTGGTGGCACACAGGGAAAAGGACACATGGGAAACACTGCAGAGCCTTAATCTCCCTGTCAGGTTTGCCAGCTACCAGCTTTGCTCATACCTAGAGCTGGCTCTGACGAAGCTCTTGTAACACCTCCAGGTTGTTCCATGTCTCCTTCTTCTCTTTAACCTTAGGAGATATTTGCTGGTAGCCACCTTCTTGCAGCTCTTGAATCTCTCTGCTTGAGAGCTACATTCTTTTGCCATGTCAGGACATACATCAGTGGCATGGGAATCTTGAACGTAAATGACTTTTTAATTGTGTGACTCCACATAGCCAGTTGTTGAAAGATGCAGCGGGTGAAGAGAGAGCAATACTTTACAGACCAAATACAGATACCAATATATGAGCCCTTTGTTCTCATTCCCCTGCCCTAAGGCAAGTAATACACTCAGGTCTGTGGACATCGAGCCTAATTTGATCTCACTTACCCCAGTGAAACTATATTGACTTTGGTGGAGACACTGCTTCCCACTGATATAAATGAGAGCTAACTAATTCTTGAGGCCACTAGCTATTGCCACTCGGGTCCAGGAAGGCATGCGGCAGCTACAGCTGCCTGTTTGTCATCAGCTGAGAAATGCCTCTTTTGTGGGTACGTTTTCCAGGCACATTTTTCACTGTGGTGGTGGAGGAATTTTGGCTAATGAGTTGTTTCAAGTATCTTAGCATTTCTGCAGGAGCAGCTTGATAAAAGCCTGCCATTAGCTCATGGTTCAAGTGTGCAATCTCATTGCCCACAGGAGTAATGGGGAATTTTTTTCTGGAGGATGCTGTTCCCTAATAATCTATTTTTCCAAGACTTTGACCTGTGCTGACTCTGCGTGAGATCAGTCTGTACCCATCTGTACTAAAGGGTCTTTTGTCCTCTCTGAGTTTTGCCAGCTCCCATCCATCCCAGTCCCTTAACTCCCCATGTGCGTGTGCACCTTGCTCTCTGCTTTTTAACCTCTCAGCTTTATTTGCAACCACCTCTTCAGGGGAGTTCAAGAGACAGTGTTACTTTGTAAACCCCCATTTGCAATTTTTCTGTGAAAAAGGTTGTCCTGGACTCTTTCTGTCTGCATGCCTGCAAAGTCACTCTTATTTAATTTAAGAAATTAGATTCCCAAGATTTATCCTTAAGAGTGAATTTCAGGAGCTGGTTCTGGCATCCTCAGAGGATGTAGGTACCCACATTTTTTTATTTAGCTTCTATAGATTTATTTATTTATTTATTTTTAAATTTGCTGTCTCCTGCAAGCATCTCAGGACTGCTTTTTAGCAATGTTTCGAGGTAATGTGATAGGTGAGGAAATGTTTGGCAGCATTTGCATCTCCAGTCTCAAGAGCTATCTCGTATCTCTAGAAAACCTATTACATGACTAAGCTTTTCAGCATGATGGGGTGATGGTCTACGTGATCTTTTCCCAAATACTGTTGCTCAGATAGCAGTTGACTTTCTATAACTGCAAACTTTGGCCTTGGCATCTTGAAGGACACACCCCTGATAGGCTCTTTTGCTCTGTCTCAAACAGTCAACCAGAAGGGCAAGCAGAAATCAGGGCAGTCCAAGGCCTGTTGTTTATCCTCGTACCCACCTGTCCCACACGCTGTTTCACACCAGTTTGCTCCAGCTGCACGTAAACAGCTTAGCAGTGAGTTATGCTTTCCAGCTGACTGCTGCTGGTTATAAACCCCGAGTTATTTTTCATGAGCAGACCCTCTGAAGCTGTTCTTGGTGTCCTATTTGATGACGAGAGGAAGAAAGAGTGTTACAAGTTTTCTCACGGAGAGTCAGTTGCTGCTCCTTATGGAGCCCTTATGGCTTTGGGGATAAAAGTCCTGACTCCACTGCTGACCTGCCCCTGATTAGAGGGGCTACTCTGGATCTTTTGGAGCTCTTCCAGGAAGCAAAGCTTGAAGGCAGGCACGCACATTGCTGAGGTCAGAAATGGAGGAGAACACGGAGCACAAACTAATTTTTGGCAAGTACAGATCAAAGCAGGACAAGGTAATAGTGCATACAATCCAGTTTGTGGGCCTCCAGAGCTAAACCTCAAAGGAAGTGACTGAAATCAGCAAAATAACAGGAATAAAGATCACTGAAGTGAAAATTATCTCTTCTTTTCCCCATCTGCCCAACTTTTATATGGAAATTTTTTGCATATTTGGTGTACAGAGAACTTTGCCCGTATGTCATCTCCCACAGACAGGGTGGGCTGGGACAGTGCACGGGGAATGTCCCACACTTCTGTTCTCCCCTGCTCAGTCAGTTCTGGTCACTGCTGGCCAGGCAGACCTTTGATCTCCTAGGATCTGGTGTTTTGTTTGCTTACTTTCTAGTCCCAGTTTGCTTGCTTGTGCTGGTGGGAGTGCACGTTCCAGTTGTCCAAAGCCACCGTGTCTTCTGGCCTGCCCTCTGGAGCAGGCAGCCAACAGCTAAGGCAAGCAGCTGCCAAATGCCTTTTCATGGTTTGCATTATGGAAAAGTTCACCTGAAGTTTTACCCCTTGTGTTTATGAAGTTGAAAAACCACGCAAGTTTGTTCCCCTGCTGCTGTGTTTTGAGTTTTCTCGTTTGGAATGAAAAGATAAGGAAGAAAATTACCTGGGCAGACCTGCTCTGAGAACAAAGCACCTGGAGTTTCCCTCCGATAACAGGCTGCTGGAGAAAAAAGTTAGCTCCAAACCAAACATCTATGTCAATGCGCTCTACGGTGGACAAAGAGAGACCTCAGTGTTACCATGTGGCGCTGGTGTTTTCAGATTAAGACGGGGGATTAAGGAATTTTACTCAGCAATTTGAGATGCTTTGTTAAGAATGGAGGAGATTTGAGCTGCTTTGTTCTCAAACCACATGTTAGTGAAAAAGCAAACAGGCACTTAATCCTGACAGACAGCAGAACTTGACATCGGTTCCTCCCTTGGGATGTGACCAGGAGTTCCACATGTCCGGTTAAAATGGTTGGTTCTTCTTTTTTAGGAGCCTCGTCCTCCACCAAAAGCTGGGCTGCACGCCGTACCTAGCCCCTACATGGGGTTCTGTGGGGGCCTTGCTCTCCCCAACGAGAGTTAGCATTGGAAAGCACGCACAAGGTGCCAAAATTGTTACCGAATAGGGCTAAAATACGTTCTAACTTCAGGTCATGCCTCTAGTCTTAAACAGGACCATGCCAAAAAAAAAAAAAAAAAAACAACAAAAAAACCAACAACAACAAAAAAAACTGATAATTTTCCTGTTTGGGACTTTGGCTGGCTTCCTGTAACAATAAAAAATATAGCAGTCGACATATAGACAGCTAAGTATATACATGCTTGTATACTGCCCTCTGACACAAACATTAATGTCTTATATAGATCTTTGAGGTTCTTTTAAACATCTAGTTACATTTTAAGGTCATGTCCTCCGAGGTCATTGATGTAAGTGTATTTGTAGAAAGAAACAAACAGCTCATTGAATTTGGTTTCCCATTTTAACATATATCAGTTAAATTAAATACGCAATGTTATAATGTCTGGCAACAAACCCATTTTCTGATGTATAAAATTTGACTTTTCCCCTCTGTGTTTATGTCATAGCTAATACACAAAGATAAAGTGCATATACTATACTCTGCATATTTACTGAACTTTGGCAAGTCACTAAGAGCCAGTACTCAAATCAAATTAGAACCACCCGATTTATAAAACACCCTTCTAAACTAATCTTATTATATTAAAAAGGAACTCTAGGTTGATATGAAGCCAATCAATAACTCATGCTTCCTGCTGCAGAGCAAACATCAACTATCCTTTTCTAATCTCTGTGTTTTGCCACCATTGCAAACCTGTTGTGAAAAACTGCTCTAGAGCATTACTTAATAAACAGGATAAATGCACCCAAACATGAATAATCTTGCTGCATGCTTATTTTCTCTGCAGACACTGAGTATAAGGGGGGGGGGGGGGGGTCTTAGTTTTTTAAAGGGATCTACTCCAGGTAGTTTGATTAATCTTCCAATTTGCTTCTACTCCAACTGTAGCATGCATTAATTTTTTTTTCCTTTGGCTTGATTCTGCAGTCACCCATGTACCCCAATTTTGGTGAAAGGATTACTTACATTGGGAAAGTAGGGTTGGCCTTTGTTTACATGTTTATTTTCTGAAAAGATATCCCATCTTCCTTCCAAAACTGCATTTTTTTTAATAGTCTATAACCTGTGCAGGGCTGACTATATCTTTTTGTTTTTCCAAGTTTTCAAAGAACAACAGAAAACAAAATTAAATTTGTTCGGGGGAACAAAGAAAAACTTGGCCATCCTTTTGAATTTTCATATGGAAAATAAAATTGGTGATATATAGCTTCAGAAGTATTATTAATATCCCCATTTATCCCTTGTAAACAGCATGTGAAACCTGGCAGTGGTATAGAAGGGTCTGAATAAGAG
Source organism: Cygnus atratus (assembly GCF_013377495.2). NCBI lineage: Eukaryota > Metazoa > Chordata > Aves > Anseriformes > Anatidae > Cygnus > Cygnus atratus. Next base: position 110,765,906 of record NC_066364.1, read on the forward strand.
AATAGCAATTTACTAATTCCCTTTTAAAGACTAACAGAGAGTTCACAAACAGAGCTTTGGCACACTGCTTAATTCAGTTGCTCCATGCTTCTATGAGGGTTTATTGACTATATAAGGATCAAATAAGGGGTGAGCTGAAATCAGAAACACAGTATTCATTCATTTAACTCTGCTATAGTAGAGCAAATTCAGGGTGACTCAAGGGACACAATGTCTTGTAAAACATATGTACTTAATATAAGGGTCATAAAACTTATTAAATTAAAAGCTAGGTTAAAAATAGGAAGAAAATTTATGCTGCTGTCTAAAATAGCAATAATTTCCCTTTGGCCTTTCCCTTTCCAACTAATATGGGTTCTAGTTTTGAAAAAAAAAAATAGTCAACTGGTAAAATCTTCATTCTTCACAAGTGAATGCAAGTCACTCTCTACCAGGTGAATTGTATGACTAATAACATAGCACAATAAATAAAAAAGGGGGGCTGCTGCCAGCTGGGAGGATATATTGCATCATTGTTGACCACACACGAAAACCTATAGGCATTCGTTTGCTCTTTGGGAAAGAACAGTGGGTAGTTCTGGGCCAGCAGAGCACAATGGGAAGCCCCTTTGGCCGCAAACTAAGGCTGACAAAGGGAAAAATTCCCTTTTGTCCTTCAACAAAGATGCCCTATCACTGGTGGGTTGCCAGCCAGGGTCCTCTTTCCATGGCAGTACAGTTGTGGGAGTGTAAGAAGCCCCTCTTGGGTGGGTGTTGAAGGGTTACTTGGGGAAGTGAGACACCGTGCATCCCCTCCTGTCCTTGACAGGCATATCAGCAGGAACGAAGTGCTGAGACGAAGTCAATGTAATTATCCCACAGTCCTGCAGAATGACAGCAGAATTTAGCTCCTTCGATCAAGGGAACCATTTTCTATTAGAGACATGGTGTGTGTGGGGGTGGGAATAAAGTGTTGTGACTTAAATCCTCCTCTCTAACCTGTAAGAAATCAAAGTGATGCTGGGCCATCCTTGACTCATGACACTATCCAGACCGCTCCTAGCTGAGAGCCCCTTTAATGTTTGCTCAATGGTGTAAGTTTTTAAGGATGGGTATGAAAACCTTGAGTGTGCTGGAATTTAACATTTTTTTCCTGTTCCTTCTGGTCTCTGAAACCGTATTGTCATACTTTTTCTGTTTTCTGAATTAAAAAAAAAAAAAAATTCAGAACAGTGAAAAGTTGTTTACCTTTAAGCTACCACTTTGTGTTGGCCAAAGCAAGCTTGTTGCTTCTTCATGCCCGCTGTTTTTTTTTTTTTTCTTTTCTTTCCCCATCTCCACTCCCTGTTTGAATGGGCAGTGGGCAGGACAAAGGCCACCTTTTCTGGCATGTTTTTGTGCCACGGATAATACAACCAGCCTTGATTCCAGTCCCCTGTGTGCTATGAACATCTATTTTTTTGCACGCTGTTTAAACAGTTCTGCACCCAAAGCTGTCACCCGTGACCTCATTAAGTTGCATTTAATCACCCAGGGATGCCCATCAGGCCTAACCCCATCATTTCCTGAGGAATTTTCCTCTGATTTACTTAATAGCTCTAAAACACTAAGCGGGAGACCTCTGGTTGCTGTTGCCTGTGAATGCTGGGTTACTGGCATTTATGCTGTGTTTTAAACAAACAGCGTACTGCAGGAATGCTTGTTTTGAAAAATAAACTCTGGGCAGAAGGAGTTAGTTTGTGTTGGAGCCAGATTGGTAGTGATTTGACTTTCTCCTGCAGATGGGAAGAGGTCAGACTTTTGGGAGTGGGGGGAAAAGCCACCTTTCCCCAAATAGTAGCTAGTGTTTCAGAGAGAAGAAAAACCTGCCCAAGAAGTGCTGGCTTCTCACGGGGGTTCTTTGGGAAGGGACAACGTGATCCTGGGAGACCTCAAGTCCTGCATCTGTCCTCCTGGGCAAGGCTCTTCTCTGGGTGTTAATGTCTTTTTCTCTCTGAATTTCTATTGTTTTTAGAGAGGTGAATGTAGGAAGGATAATCTTTGGTGTCTTCTGTTTCTTTCTAGGAGTCCCCTTTCTGTGTGCTTGTAAATCATCAGAGATTGGCAGTGATGAGGCCCCTATGACTGTGAGCCCTGGGATGGGATAACCAAAGATGGACACATCCAGGAGGGACAGCTTAACCTCAAGGTGTCTGCAGTTTCCCTACTAATATTGGGCTGGATTTGGGCCACCTGAGGTGAAGCTGCCCTTCCAGAAGGAAATGCCAAGCACAGCCATGGAGCAGCATTTGCAAAACAGTTGTCTGGGGAGCACGAGACAAAGATCCTGCACACTCAACGTGATCAGGCATGACTTTGTGCATATATATATAAATGTATACCTGTGTGTTTTTTGCCGAATGGCTTGCTGTCATTTTGGGGGAGTGATGGTGTGGAAGGGGGAAGGTCCTTCCATTTTCACAACCACCTCTGTGTTTCTACTGTGTTTCTATCCCAGTGCCATATCCTCAGTTTCTCATGTAATATTTCATGAAAGATGGTAGGCTTGGTAGCACAGCGTGAAGCCAGTGAAATCACCGCAGGTATTTTAGAGGGAAATGTGATTTCTTGCACATTACGCTGCTTTCCTCTGAGAGAGCTCAGCTTGCTCTTCAGCCTCTGAATAGCACCTTGTCCTGACATTTTCCAGGAGAGTGTATTTTAGACTTGACCTTTCAGTCCTGCTGATAGGATCACAACAAATTCACTGGCAACACCTTCGGCGTCGTTTCTTTTCTTTCTTACTAATGCAGTATCTGGGCCACCGAGATGGAGAATCGGAGCCACGGGTGCAATGTATTTAGGTGGGTGAGATGAAACAACATCCCGTTGCTCATTCTGGATAGCCAACATCATCTAAAATTGCTGCTAAAGTCCTGCCTGCCCTGCAGTATCTCGTTAGGAGGCTTGTAATGGTGGTCCTGGTGAAGCCAGGTGGGTGGTGGAGGTGCTTTCACGCTCATCACATCAGGGGCTGTGTGGCAAAACAAGGTGTTCAAACTTCTGAAAAGATGTTCTTTTGAGAGCCCTGTGGCTGGGCTACAATATGAATCGTTTGTCCGTGGGAAGGGTCACCAATCAATTAGCAGTTTTATTAAAAAAAAAAAATATATTAAACTGGCAGCCCTTCTGAAATTTAAGCACATTGTTCATGGTGTAATTATAGATGAAATATTAGAGAAGTGGACTAATTACACACAATGCACTTGAGCCCAATTAAAATAGCATCTGCAGTGAATGTAGGGGTATTCTCTTTCACTAATAAGAAGTACTTTCTTAACAACAGAAAATAAAATAGCTAAATTGGATATGCAGTTGAGATTATAAATATCCTATTAGCATATAAAATGAGGATTAACCTTATTTAATCACTGCTTGCTTGATCATCAAAAGTCATGTTTCACCTCTATAATGTAGCTGTATCCTCTCTGAAAAAAAAAAAAGCAAGCAGCGTATTAATAAATTTAGCTAATTAGGTGTGTTTTCTCATCTGCTCAGTGGAGCTGGTGGGGCAAACCGTCTGCCCCTAACCACTTGGCTCTTCCCCATCTTATTTGAGGCCTGAGCTTGTTATCAGACTAGAGGTATCAGTGAAGATGTAGGACTTATGGTGTAACTGCTCGGTGTATGGGTTTGTATGCTGGGCTCTGGCTCCTGTGGCTTGGAGGGAGCCATCGTACCAAGGGGACCTCAGGTGGTGAAGATGGTGGTGAAAAGAGATGGGGAAGAAGAAAAGAGCAGAAAAGATGGTTTCCAAAATCTCCCTGCCAAGTGAAGCTCTGCCTAAATGTTGGTGTGTCAGGGCCCGTTCTCACTCCAGCCAAGTGACTCTGGGTGTCAGGCTGGCTGGGTTTACCGCAGGTCCCTCACCGCCGGTGTCCCCAAAAGCCAGCTGGTGTGTGAGGGGCCACGCTGCTGGCTCGGCAGGGAGGTGCCACCTGCCAGCTGGCCGCCCCAGCGCCGGCCAACAGGGTGCTGAGCACGGTAGCCTGACCTCGAACCTCTCCTATAAATATTCAGCTGGTCCGGTGTGTGCAAAAAGTGTGTGCTCTAAGCAAGGGGAGGGCTCTGAATCGGTTGTTTTTGGAATACTCTCTGTAGGAACTGAGCGTGCTGCTTGATGTATTCGAGGATTGCTCGGCAGGTTTCGGAGCTGGTTGTGGCGGTTCACCTCTAGCTTCATCCATCCTTCTGCCAGCTCTCTGTGCAGCAGAAAAGAGAGGCAAAGCCATCCACGCTGAGTGGTTGTGCCGCATTCCCATAAAATAACTTGCAGAAGCTGTGTTTTAAATGTGCACGTGGAAGCACTCCCAGAGGAAAGGCTCGAGTAACACCATCCTCGCTGGGCTGAGGCAGGGCCCTACAGCACCACTGGCACACGTTCAAGGGCTGCTGGCCCCAGTGGGCTCCAGGATATCTGTCCAAGCAGAGCAGGAGGCTACTCTCAGTCTTTACCTAGCAGAAAGCACACCAAATGAGCTGGCCATCATGTTCCCCAAAACCTGGTCTGGTGCCTGTTTTTATTAACAGAAATGTCATGCTGACACAGATGTCTTGGTGAAGGTGAATGCTACGCTCTGTGACAAGCCCCAGGGACCATCCCAGCTTCTCTTTGACTCCACGTGTTGGACTTCGGTGAGAGTGCAGATGTTGCTATCAAATAAGAAAACCCAACAACCCAAACCAAAATGACCCCAAGCCCTGTCTCTCCAAACACTTTATACTGCAACGCTTAAAATGAATGAAGTAGTTGTCTGGCCATAGTAGTTGTGCAGATGGGGATGAAGGCACAGAGAGTTACGTGTTTGCTTGAAGCTCCTCTTTGTGAATTGTTCACGCCGAACTGCATCCTAGCATTGTCTCGCCTCTGTCCTGACCCTGTGCAGAACTGTGAATTTTCCTCTCGGTCCCACAAATGCTAGTCAAGTGCACCAAGGGACGGTATTTTTATTTATCACATCCAAGGAGCCACAATTGGATGTTTCGCAACAAACTGGGCTCAGCCTGTGATTTACAGTAATGGGTAAGAGCACTCTGCTGGCATGGCCCTGGTGTTGCCAAGTCTTGTGATGGTTGCAATGATTTTTCCTTACTGCCACAGTGCCTGGAGCAAAGTGTTCATAAGCGTTTCAGCTTTTTTTGTTGGTAGTGGCAGTGGAGGGCTTTGTTTTCTTGTATTAAGAGCAGCTTTCCATCCCTTAGGGCAGAACAAAAGAGCTTGGAAGCATGCTCTCAGTGTCCCCACAAAGGCTCAAAAGGCAGTAAGATTTTTTTTTATTATTATTTTTTTAAGAAGCCCCCGATTTTTTTTCCCACAATTGGTTTGAGTCACTCTGGCATGAGTTCATTTCCTTTCTTGCCTGATTCATGACTTCTGGAGTGCTGGAGATGGGCAATGGCACCAGAAGCAGCAGCAGATACCTCCGTGCTGCTCATGCTGGGTTCTGCGAGGTGCGGATGCTGCCGGAGCAGGCCTGCAGCAGATATTTGGGCTGCTGCAGTAGGCATACACCTTTTGTTGCTGTTCGTGTCCTTAAATCTCATTTATTACTCTTGGTTTCAGGATTTAATGGCAATTTTCCTCTCACCCAGTAGAACAGGGTAAAGGGATCTCAAATGTGAATGTAGCTCAAAATATTGAAATATTTCGATGGTGGCTGCAAGCAGCTCCCGCTCCTGTTTCAGTCCCCCTGTGAGCCAGCACCTCCAGCGACTTCTCACCGTGGCATCAGCCACTTTCTCATTTGTGGCCTGCTGCTTGCCACGTCCTTGCGTTTGGTCCTGGAAATCACGTTCGGCTCAAACCTTCGGAGAAACACTGGAGGCAAATTGAAAGTGACTGGGAGTAAAATAGGCTCTGCCACTCGGAGGGATTTGAGGTGTTGTACTGTCAGAGAGGGCTGTGGTGAAGTGACTGAATCCAGAAACATATGGGGAATGGAGAGGTCTGCGGGTGAGCCTAACATCAAAAACATGAAACGCAGCCGGCTGCCCACATTCAAAATGCAAGTTCAGGGACCCTGCTACAAAGGAACGAGGGGAAATACAAAAGGGGAATGTGAAATGTTTTTCTGGCTTTCGTGGCTGTTCATGCCGTGAGAGATCTCTCTTCGGGCTTCGATTTTCAATTGTTTATGTTTTATTTCACTGCTGTTAGACCTTTAAATCACGGTAATAGTCCTGAGTGTAGAAAACATAGCTTGTGGGACTTGAGTTCTGGTGGCAGGAGGGTTAAGCACTACTGCTGCATCCACAATCCTGCTTGTTTTTATCCTGTCCCAAGCATCGATGCATTAGGCAAACTTGGCGTTAATAACAGCTTTGTGTCTTGTCAAGTGGGCCAGAGAGCTAACCCAAAACGGAGCTGGTGGTCGGCTTGTACCCACTTACATCCAATTAAGAGGAGCTCTCTGCTCCTAAGAAGCTGTTGTTCCCCACAACAAAAGTTCGAAAAATAAAATTCCCAAAGCGTCACAGACGTGTTAGGCTCGAGTCTGCCCTTGCGGCAAATCAGGGCCTTCAGAGAGCTCACTCTCCTCGCCTCCCACGGAGCCATCAGCAGTGAAGCTCTCCAGCACTCAGCAGCTCCTCCGAGGTGCTTTCTCCGTGTGCTTTTTGAGTCGGCACCCCTGGCCGAGTCATGTCTGATGACCCACCCAGAAACTCTTCAGGGTGGGTTTCTGGCACTGTTCAGCCTCGCCGTGGCATTGCTGCTTTATGGGGAAGGGTCCTGTGGAGGCGCGGGGTCATTTTTAGTGGGGGGGAGCAGGAGGAAGGGTGCTAGGGCAGGGTGCTGGGTCTGCACCCACCACCAGGTGAGGCTGAGGAAGGGGCTGGCTTTTGGCCGAGGGAGAGCTGGGCTCATCTCCCCGTGTCCCTGTTGTCATTCATGGCTTGTTTTCAAGGCCCGTAACACAATTCTTCCATAACAGGGGGGAGGACTTTGTTAAATTGTAAACGAGTATTACTTCAAGCACTCCGAGGAAATATGTTCTTTCCCCATATAGCCCATACATTATTCCCACCTAGTTATGGGGCCTCACATTTCCTGGAACTATCACGCAGGCCTTAATTCTCCTCACATGACATCCCTTTAAAATTGCGGAGCTCCCTTAATCAACCTTTGTATCGGCTGCAAATTTGCAGTATGACCTAATTTGAAAAATGTCTCAAAGTGCTGACTCAAACGCTCAGTGAATAAAGGCCAGTCATTGCCACCGTGACACTAATGCAATGCAAAACAAAATCGAGTTGCATCAGCTGAACGTTAGTTTGCAAAAATATTAGTGATTGAAGCCACTTGCCATTCATATTTTATTTATGCTCACGAGATTTATACTTTTTTGGAGCTCTAAAGCCAAATTCTGGAGGAGAGGCATGAAGAGACTCTTTAATGGTGAAAAATCCCAGTCAGATAGATACATCTAAGCTGCATCATTTGCACTTCATAATCTCCTTTCTTATAAAACAGGAGGCAGACACATTATTTTAGGACTTTTATTAAAATATTTATACAGCAACATATGAAAATTCTCATCCTAATATGTCACTTCGCATTTTTAGGTTAAGTTCCAAGTCTTTATCTTTTTTCCTTCTCTAATTGAAACACAGCTGATACTCCTTCATTCTCCGGATAAGTAACTGCCTTAAAATGACTAGAAATTACTTCAGGACTAAAAAAAAAAAAAAAAAAAAAAAAAAAAAAAAAAAAAAAATACGAAAAAAGGGATTTGGGCCAGAAATCAAACAGTTTATGGGGAGAAAAAAAAATTTTCAAAAGAAAACAAAACCAAACAAAAACAGCAACAAAAAAAGCAGTTTTATTTAACTTCTCAAAAAAGAAAAAGTGAGTATAAATTATTGAGTTTTTATCGGGGCATTGTTCCAATTCTTTTTACTTTATCTCCTCTTTTTTGTACTTTCTTAAGGAAACTTCTTTGAGCTATAGCAACTTGGCTGCAGAGGGACAGAGTGCATTTCTTAGTTGGTTTGTCAAATATTGGCTGCTAATTAATGCTGGGATGGGTTACTTAAGAACCAGAAGTCTACAGATAAAACAACTCAGCAGGAACTATTCTTCCTTGCGCTTTTTTTTTTTTTCTTTTTAATTTTAAAAATTGAAATGTCAATAATGCAAATAATCTAATATGTGCTAATATGTGCTGATAAAACATCTATGACTATGCACCGAGGTGGCTGAAAAGCAGACAGACACACACAGAGAACAGGAAGACAGGCCATTAATTTAAAATTTAGAGGACCAATAAGATTTTGATAGCAATGGGTTACTGTGCTAATGATTATTTAACTCGCTTCATGTTGGGTTAAGTGTGTATGGCTACGGAAAGCGTAACGCCTTGCTGAAGTGCTACAAGGAGAGTTTTGCCTCCGAAATGTTATATTCCAGGCAGGGGGGAAAAGCAGCTTGGTTATAAAAAGCAGTTGCTGTATGATAGCAGATTTCAGTCAGTGGTGAAGCAGAAGCTGGTCCAGTTGAGGAGATGAATTTTGTTAGTGCAGGAGAAAAAAAAAAAAGCACACAAAACCAACACTTCTATGTGCCCCCGCTCCCTCTTAGCCTGTGATTTTAGCACGGCTGTATTTATTGATGGTTGCAAGCACAGGGAGAGCAGCATTGCTGGATGTTTTACCTTGCCAGTTATTCTCCTAATTCTTCTTAACCTTTTTCTTGGTTTTATTCAATTTATTTACTTCTTATTGAAACGTGGTTTTCCATCATAAGATACTCTGGAGTTTGGGGTTTGTTTGGGTCTTTTGAACTTTAAGGGACATCTGCACATATTATTCAATAACACACTGAACATCCTTTTTCAACTAGAAGACAGGAAGAAAAAAAAAAGGTAAGAACGGCAATAAATGTTTGATTCCCCGTAAATGATTTGCAGACATTTTTTTACTCCATCATTCTCCAAGCACAGCACCATTTTTTACTCCGTCCTCCTAAATGGATTACACTTGCTAAACTCTCCATTTCGGGTTGTTAGTGCTGTGTGCGGCAGATTCCTTCACTGTCGGATGTAAGAGCTGCTGTTTGTGAATGTTTTGTGTCCTTCAGCCTTTCCAGGATGGCGTAGGTGGGGATGCTGGAAACCTTGTAATTGTTGCCCGTTGGGAGAGGATGGCAGAGTGATGGCTAATGATCTGGAAGCTAGCTGGAATTTGGAGACAAATGCTAAACATAATCAATATATATAAAAAGAGAATTATTTTTTTTCCTGAAAAAGAGGCAAAAAATGCAATGAAAATTTATGACCTTAACATTCCTTCAGGGTCAAGCAATTTATCAAATTCTCTCACTTTCTGGTTTCAATTACACAGCTATTGTGGAAGGAACTTATTTTAGCAGGTTCATTTGCCTCAGTAGGGAATACAGGACTTTGGCCTAATGCTTCACCTTTAGTGCAGGCCATTTGAGCCTTAGAACAAATACCAATCATCACTCTTTGGGAAAAAAAAAAAAAATCTGCATCGGCATGGCCTATTGGAATGGGGTTTCTGTCAAGGTAAACGGTTGTCGGCAATGACTGTGGTAGAGTGGCGATAAATCCCATTTTATTGCTGAAAAATTCCAGCTTCTCTCCATGCCTGACAGCTCCCCACATTCTCGTACCCATTTGGGCAATTTCTGCACTCTGTCCATCTGGTTCTTATTACCTCTCAACCTGCCAGTGTCTGATCCAGAAAAAGTGCAGGTCAAAAACAGGGGAAAGAAACCAAGGTGATGGACAAAACAGAGAGGGAGTGATTGAGGGACCGAGCTGCTCCGTGTTCCTCCCTCCCCACACTAAAACCAAGAAGTGTTGGGGGGGTGGGTGTGAAACAAAAGCAGGAGAGGTTATTAACTTAATTATGAAGTTGCCAGAAACCTCCTTAAAATAGAAAATTAAATAGGTGTTAAGCCCCATGCTCTGAGCCCCAGTACTGTCACTTTTGATGCTTGCCCAGGGTACGGGTGGCACCTGCCTCCAGAAAACCTTTGGAGAGAGCCAGCCCCTGACCACAGCCACCCCGTGCTCCACCTGCATTCATTTCCACTGTTTTGGGTCAGCCAAAGTGCAATTAAAATTTAATCTGGGGTAAGGAATTAGTGGGGCTATCTTCATGCTATAGAAAATTGATCAGAAAGAAAGATCTCCATCTTTATGTACGTCTTTGCATACAGCTGAATCCAAGTCGTCTTCAGGAAGTTCAGCTGCTTATCAACTCCCCAGCAATAAGCACAGGGAATGTTTGGCCATTTCTCTAATTAAAAAAAAAAAAGAAAAAAAAGGGGGGGGAGGCAAAAAAAAAAAAGCCACAAACAAGTGAGCCCAGGACAACTGAACTGCTATTAAGTCAAAGCAAAAAACCCCAGGAGCGCTTCTCCCCTTGCCCTTCTCCCAGTGACAACCATACTGTGCTGTGTTTGCCAAGGGCCCACTGGTGACATCAGATGTGCCCTGACCCACCAAGTCAAAATCCCCTTTCAAGGGATCCCACGGGGAGTCTAACTGCTGTATTTATTGCTTATTTATAAACTGCTGTATTTATTCTACCTGAAACACCGCGTCTTGCCCTCTGTATTTTGTTCCCCAGCAGATTACCGCTCTGAACATGTGGTCTTGTGCAAACTTTACACTGACCCTTCCCTCATTCCCTGAAGATGCAGGGGAAACTAAAACTTTTCAGAGCTGTCTCCTATCCCCAAGGCCTGACTTGATTCCCAAAGGCAAAAAAAATATCACTTGTGCCCTACAGCCTGCTCTGGATTCGCCCTGTGCTCCTTGGTGCGCAGGGGTCCCGAGCATCCCATGATGGGCATCCCACCCATAGTAGGACATGCTGATAGGCATTGTGATCTGATCGAGTGCCAAAAGGCAGCAGATTGTGAACGTGACATTATGCTAGGAATTATATCCCTACATCTCCTTGGAGCTGGGAACCTGTTGGCTCCCCGGAGCTCAAGCACAGCTGGGTGGGGGTGCAAATGCAAATGTACCCATTTCCACCAGCAGCTTCTGGTGGATGTCCAGGAACCTCTTGGTATCAAACAAAGAGAGACAAGGGGAGGAAACAGGAGGTGGAAAAAGTGCAGGTTCTTACCCCAGAACGAGTCACCTGAATGTGAGACGTGTAAAATGTGGCACCCAGCTTACCACCTCTCCTCCCACCTTTTCCTCAGGTGTCGGGGCATCCATTTAAAATACACATTTTTGGGGTTGTGCTTTGACAAGCCTTCCTCCCCGTTACCTTCCGGCGGTCAGAAAGCACACAGGGAGTTCCGAACGCCTATGGTTAATATTTACCATACATCACAGAATTAGACTTTTTAAGCATTATTTTCTGTACGCCTTTCTCTCTATCCGGCCGGAGGGGGGTACGCATGGCGCAGACTTGTTACCCACTAGCTCTAACAGCGCAGTCCGGGATGCGCACGGCAGCGTTTGCTGGATGAGCAGCTCTCGCCCACTGCAGTGCGTTTGCCTGTGAACCCATTTGAAACAAAGAGGCTCGCACCAGGGAAGCCCCAACCTGGACAATACAAATATTTCAGCATCCAAACGGTTAATGGTGAGTATTATAGCTTCAAAAGAGCCCATTGGCTAACCCTAAAGGATGCCCTGCAATTGTTAAACTCATCAGATGAAACTACCCTTCTCAGCTAGCCCCTACATTTGTCTGGCTAACAGTAAAAATACTATAATAAATCGGGAACATATGTTGCCAGACAAGAATAAGTGATATAAATAAAGAGTCAAGAGACATAGCCCCTCAAGAACAATGTGTAAAGATTTAAACTTTCAATGTATTAGTTAATCTAGGAACATTTTAGGAGTAACTTGAAAGCGGTGTACTGTTTGTTTATATCATTCCTTATTTTTTTTTTCTTTCTTCTCTTCAGATTGCATTTTAAATCAAAATGCTCTCCATGACTGCCTGCTTTGCAGCACTAGGGTAAGTCCCATTTTTCCACAGCTTAAACAAAAATATGCCTAAGAAATCTATGCTAGAAAGGCATTTGTTGTTTTTTTGTTTTATGAAAAAAGCACAATGTTGTTGGAAAAACAGCCTTTTTTTTTTTTTTCTCCAAATATGTGAAACTGTGCATTTGCAAAACAGCGCTACTATCAAGCAAGCCAATTCTTTGTGAAGGCGACAAGTCTCCAAACTTGTAATAAATTATCAGCAGCAGCATTAAGAAAGAAAATATAAAACAAAACATGCTTTGAGAATTGACTGAATATTTTATTTGTCTTTTTTCTTTTATTGAGACATCTTTTGAAAAATGGCACAAAACAAATAGTTTTGCAAAGCAACAATACAATCAATCTCTAAACTAGAAGATAAATCAAGGATTTCATTAACTGCTGGTAGCCAGTTTAAATTGTAGTCTTGTCCATAATGTCTATCTATCTATGTATGTCCAAGTTATATTAAAAACCTTTAAATGGCTTTGTAATATCAGCTACATCTAGCTATTATAATAATTAATGATACTGTTTTATAAATCAATATATGTATTCTTGATAAATTCATATCCAGTTAATGGTGTAATTTAAATAAAAAATTAATGTAATAAAGGACATACTGGAATAGGCAGGAAATCTTTAAAGGTTAAGAGGCAAATTTGTCTAAATTCTTTTCTTTGTACCTATTTTTGAGAAAGCGTCCATTGAAATTCAGCTGCTAGCAGGCTCGCACTTACGACCACGCTCTGGCCATTAGTTTTGGATTAACAGCAGTCGTGGAGTTTTTCAGGCAGATGCAGCGAGAGGTCCTTCAGCTGAACGAGTGCGTCCCTCCCTGCTTCCTAATCCTGCTGCAAAACTGCAAACAAAAGTCGCAGGGAGGAATGCGCCAGCCTTTGGCCAGAAAGAGAAAGGGTAAAAAATGCTGTTTACACCATTCCCTATTGATTCCATATTTGTATTATTGCAGGGATTTTTTGCTTATTCTATAAAGTGTCAGAAAAGGTAAAATATGCATATTTTGTTCCAGGCATGGAGTGCTTTGAAAGGAGAGTGGAAGCCCGGCAGCCTCCGCAGCGTAATAAAAATCTGTTCTTTATCTCGTGTTTTAAATACAGTTAATCCAGTTTATTCAGCAAACACATCTAAGAGAAACTTGGGCGGGGGGGGAAGGCTGAAAATTGCCTTTTCATATTTCTAGATTGCACATTGGTGAGAAACCGTGGCTCAGTTCCTTTGCTTTTATTTGTAATCAGTGACCACAAAATGTATCTCTAAGAATAACACGGGATTTTAATAGGCAATATTAATTGTTCTTACCATAACTTTTGATCTTAAATGTTTAAAACAAAAGCTCGCTGCCTGTTTATACACTGGGTGTTTTATGAAGAATATCTTTTGAAATTATGCAAAACATGAAGCTTTGTCATCTGCGTTGACATGGTACAGAAATGTCACTTTAATCCAGTGAGATTTTTTTTTGACGTTTTTCTTAACATTGCTCTGCCTTATTTAGAGCAGCGGCAGCGCTCTGCGCAGTTTCCTTTGACACTGATGGGTATTTCAAAACGTTGCGCGGAGGGGAGGGAGAGAGAAAAAGGAATTTGCTGCCAGTCACTTCAGCAATGCAGCTACACGAGCCATTGCCATTTGCTA
>NC_066364.1:110784548-110949548 GCF_013377495.2 Cygnus atratus
TTGCCCTTTTCAAACAACAGCAGTTGAACATAATTATGCTGCTGCAAACCTGGGCTGCAAAAAGAAAGGCTCCCTGCCCTCACCAAGTTTCCATTAACTCTTGAAACCCTGCGCCTGGGGCACCCCGGGCTCCCAGCGGAGAGCTGCCCGTCGGCTTCCAGGGGTCACGAGAGCCTACGTGTGCGCGTAGCCCCATCGCCGGTGCATAGCCACGCAAATTAAATTGATTACTCTTGAATCTGGCCCCAAAAATGCAACAGGAGAAGCCTATGAAAAATTAGGAAATCTGCTTGACATCGGGAAATCCGACACTTGTCTACTCTAACATCTGTAAGTGCCAAAGCCGTATAACGTAGTAAGAGGTGGATTTTTTTTTTTTTTTTTCTTAAAAGGTAAGTCTATTTTTCTTCTTGCCAGATCTAAAAATTGTGGTTGGTGCCTCGAGGAAAGGGCTGTCTAAACTTTATGGTGTTTATGCTGCTTTTATAAATTCATAAAGATTTATTTAATGATATCGTAAGGTTAGAAGTTAAATGGTATTGCTGCACTGTCTTTTCTGTGCCTTTCTCTCCTCTGCATTTTAGCAAGTAAACTGCATATGGTATGGGATTTGGGCTTAATTTCTAAAGAAACCTATAGGTAAACAGGCATCCTTACGGATATGTTGGGGGATTCATAAAGGCAGAGGCGAGAATATCAAGGTATTATTTTGACGTGACCAACCCTGCTCAGAAAATGTCTTTAAGTCATCTGAAGTCAGCCTCTCGCTCTCCTTCCCCCCTCCAGCCCCCAAAATACAGGGCTAATTTAAAACATTGTCTAGATATGCTACTTCTGCATATCGAAACCATATTTTAGTGGCTGTGTTTGTTTTGGCAATGTATGAACCCCAAACAATTAAATTAATAAGAGAGACTTTAAAAAGTTAGCGATTGCCTTTTTAAAAGCTTATTAAAATCAACGTGTTAGATGGCTGTCTCTGAATTAGCTCGGAGGCTTGATTGCTCTCATTAAAGCTGCCTGTTTGGGTGCTGCTTCGGGAATGCTCATGCCTGGATTTTTCCGCCCCCCCCCATCCCCGCACTGCCTCTCGCTGCTCGCGGCTTCCCTGCGCGGTGCCGGACACAAACTCCAAATTTTTGGCGGCGCACCTCGATGCGAGCCGGCGCGACCAAAGCCGCCCACGGAGAGCCCAACAGGTAACGGGATAACGGCGGGAGCAGCGGCAGGGAACGGCCCCCGACGCCCCCAGAACGCCCGCCCCAGCAAAAGCGAGCCTAGAAAAAATACCCCCAGCCGGCAAAAAAACAAAACAGCGCATTGATCATCGCCCCTGAATGCCTTAAAAACAAATGTTTAAACAGGTTTTTTTGAACCGGCGCAGAAAAGCCTCTGCATGCTCCGCTGGGTTACAATAACAATGGTCTATTGCAATGTAAAACAAGCTGGAGGATAAAAAGGTGCTTTTTGTTACCATTTTATCAAAGCTGTTCATCTTCTAGCTGCAGGCAGCATTTTGCTGGAATTGCAGATATTTCTCTGTCCAGGCTCCTTTGTTTGTGCATCTCATTTGCATATATTTATCTCCAGCTGAGGGTGCTTTCAGCTCATTACGGCCTCCCCTCGCATTATTTCATAAGCCAGCTGCTGGGAGGGATTTCACCTGTGGTGACTGAGAAAAGAGGGGTGAAAAACCAAATTCTTCATAAAAAGGAAATCTTCTGACTCTCTTCCCCTATAAATGGGCACCATTTGTGTTAAACAGCCTCTTGTCATGATAGATGCCTCCTGGGGTCAGGGGGGAAAGTTGAGCTGAAGGTCAGCAGTAAAACAACAGACAAACCAGACGCCAAACTGGTTCCTGAGCTGTCGGTGGGAGCAGCAGTACAACCAGGTCCTGAACCTTTTTCAACCTCTAATAAAACAGGGGAAGAATCTGAAGTGGATCAACCAGGCCCCAGAGGAAGCCGCACGGAAAAACACAAATAATATCAATATCGCGCAGCCATGGGAAACAATGGGGCAGCTCTCGGCGTGACATGCACGCCGCTATTGTTTCAAGAGCTGGGGAATTAATTCCACTTATTTATTTAAGGCGTGTCAGCTCGCTGCCTAAACCTGTTTCGGTGTCAAGATGAATAAAACTTTTATGGCTCATAAAATAGAGCCATTCATCTCAATGTTCTTTGTGGTGCCTGGGTGTTTTTTTCCCCTCTCCTCCTGGCAGGCTGCGCCCGGTGGCCCGGTGCTACCAGCTCACTCGTACGAGCGAAGCACTGGGCTGGCACCTGGAGCTGGGCAGGGACCACAGGGATGATGACAGCAGCACCCCCCTTTTTCTGGGGGGGTCTTCCTCTGTAAGAGAAAGGATGCCAGTGTGTGATGCCCATGGTCTAAGCTCAGGCACGTGGTATAGCTAAAAGAAATGATAATAGAAGTGTCCTACCAGACAATAGCAACAGCACTGGGGTTAAATTCCTCTCGCATCTTCTGTTTTCCAACGGGCTTTGGAATGAGCAGCAATATGTGCACATTGGATGGGGCATCACAGGCAGTGAAGCCCAGGCAAAACTTCTGCATTTGATCACAGATGGTGAATGTGGATTCATCATCATCCTGTGCAGAAGCCCCCTGCTCTATCCCCGTCCTAAAACCCACAATGAATTTACGTCACCTATGGAGCTTTGGACCAACAGGTAATAAACTACAATAAAGTGCGCTTTTTATCAGGGAAAAAAAAATACCATTAATTATAGTTCATGACTACTCTAAACCAAATGTTCAAATAGTAGTTGGAAATGATGCATAAAATCTCAGCATGTTCTGATAGGTTATAGAGTCAGTGGTTTATTGCAATGTAAAACAAGCCACAGGAAGAGAGGGTGGTTTTGTTTACCATTTTCATCAAAGCTGTTCATCATGTTGATATACTTATGCTATATTGTGACCCCTACGTATGTTGCGTTTCATTTATTTATTTTCCAGGTTGTTGCCACTTTTGCTGCTTTTCACATCAGAGAAGTCAAGTAATTCTCGGGGCCCGTTGAAATATGTCTCATCTGAACCGAATTTCTGCTTGCAAACCACCCGATAGACATGGACGTAAGAAATATTTATTACCATCAAGCAAGGCTTTCAAACTTTTACTTAATCTGAGGCAATTAGTACCTGAATAAACACAGACTAAGTAATCTACCTTCTCGCAACCTAATTGCGCTTTAAAAGTTATGCGGCTCTGCCCAAGGAAAGCACAGCTCTGATTAAGATGGTTTGGAGATTCTCTTTCATCCCTATGCCTTTTGGCCCCAGAAAGCCTTCTATTAAACCCCTCTAACTTTTAACGGAAAACCTTTTGCAAAACCCCTCCAACTTTGCATTTCTCCCGTGCCAGACCCCGGCCGGACCCAGCCCTCTCCCCGCCAAATCTTTAACCCCACTTCTCATTTTTCTTGGGCTCTAATCTAATCACTAATTCCTTCGCTTGGCCAAATAGTTAAAAATGTTAAGTGCTGGCAGTTCCTCCTGCCTCCCCCCCGTATCTGTCTCTGTTTATGGAACGGGCCCTGGTTTCCTCCTTCTCTTGTTCAGCTGTAGGTCTTCAGGTCAGGAGACTGTAAATACACATAGCGCTGCCCCAACCCATAAATCTGAGCAAAGGGCAGCCCTATATATTCAGATAAGCAATGCAGAGAGGGGGAAAGAAACAAAAAAAAAAAACGGGGGAAAGGAGAAAAAAAGCGAGGAGAGGCGAGGGCGAGGTGGCCGCCCCGTGGTGCAGGAGGCACGTCCATCAGGACGCTCAAAATGCCAGCCGCTGTTCCCCCCTCCTTGTTTGTGTATAAATCATTACAAAATGCATTTTATTACCTTTGGGGCAACAAAATTAAACCCAAGATTTCTATGGCTTTATAATGTGCCTTTCTCTCCCCCAGCCCTTTGTTGGTCTATCTCCCCCCCCCCATTTTATTTCCAGCACCTCAGAAGCTTTCAAGGGAACAGTCCCCCTGTTATTGCTTCTCAGCTCCAAGGTCTTAGAATAAATAACATTGTTATTACTCACTTCACCAATTTCCAAGAAGAAATATTGCCGCAGCAAATGCGAGCAGCACTAATATTTGCAAAGTGATAAATGGATTGCTACATACCTTCCTGTCTGTGTGGCCTCCAGCCATCCCCGGGCCAGCTTCATCTATCCTTGGGGTGGGCGGGAGGGTGCCTTTGAACTTAGCGGGCTCCAGGCACTCAGTGCCTTGCACGGGAGCCCCCTCCCTCACCCTCGGATGGTGAGAGAATTTCAAACGTTGAGACCAAGCCAGAGGACGCGATCGCACTAGGAGTGGGCAGTGGGAGATGTGGTACCAGCACAAAGCAGCCGAGGAGAGATGCTGGTGGCTGCGCCACCCATTTGGAGGCTTTAGGTGGCTGAGGGTTCAGTGGTGTGGAAACCAGAACACATATTCCCAACCATTGCCACCCTCCTGGTTTGTTAAATCTCATTAAACTCACAGGGAACTTCCATGACCGAAGCTGAGGTTGGGACATCCCGATGTGGTAAGCGGTCTGCTGGCTCCTCACCCTGAGCCTGGGGCTCGCCATGGCCTTCCTGGGCTCTAAAAGGTGGCAATCGGGGGATCCACATTGAATAACAGTAATTTTAAAAGACGTGTGTATGTGTACAGTTTTTTAAATAAGAGTTCTCAGATTAGATGTGGACTCCTCTATTTCATTGAAAACAAAATCTCCAAATCAAATTATTCGTGGGATGTGAGCCATGCTGAAAAAGCAGTCTGAATATGTGGTAATTAAAGACAAAGCACAACCTTTTGCTTCAGACCCACAAGGGCTATTCCAGCAAAGCAAGCCAAATCACCACCAGCACTAGGCCATTAAGAAAACCCTTTTTTGCTCTCCGCCGAAGAGGCTGGTTCAGCCACTAAGCCCTTACTGGCTCCTTGCAACCTGCTTACATTTTCTTGACTGAGCCTGCTGCATTTCCAGGCTGTGGTCCATGGGTTTGGGGCTGGGAGGTTGCTGCCAGCTATTGTTTGGTTGTTTGGCTTGAGCTCCCTGGCCGGGGCAAGTGCCTCCACTTGAGGTTATCCAGGCACCAGAGGTGACCTGGAAGCTTGGTCTTCTTGTGCAGAGCAAAATTCAGCTTCTCTGGAGCATCATCCCCATCCCCTAGTGCTTGTGTCGCATCCTCTGTGCAGCTGAGGCACCACCAGAAGAAGGGCCCAGAGCATCCTCCTTCACACCACCCTCTCTGGGCTTGTCTCCCCGTTCAGCCCGGAGAATTAGCTAAGCCCATGCTTTTCTTCCTAGAAGGCTGGCAGAAGCCTTGGGAAACAGTCATCAGCACGAGGAGGTTTCATGTGGAGGTCAAACAGCATCCTTGGCATTGGCCATGTGTGTATGTGTAGGTATGTATGTAGATATATATGTGTGTATATATGTATGTAGACATATATATGTATTTACATATGTCTATGTTTATATATGTTTTATACGTTTTATATGTTTATATATGTCTTCTTTTCCTAAGAGGTACATTTATCCATAAAATAAAGAGATAACTCAAGGATCATGGAAAGAAATCCACCTGGAAAATGTGGGCAGAGGTACGAAAGGATCAACCAGAAGAGATGCCAAAAATGTATCTGGCAGTTTTCCTCTTGACCCAGGTAAATGCTGTCTTTTCTTTTTCATTGTTGTTTTTAAGATAAGACAAATTGAAACGAAGGTCATGAGATACAGATAAGGATAGAAAGTCCTTTGGGATGGGCTTGTAAAGCTCATGTAAAGTACATGCGGTTCAATAGTATTAATAAAAAGTGATAGTTTGTATTGGTTTCTAATCAAAGAGTTAATACACAAACCATCCATAATACTTGTTCATAAATGTGTATGCTTGTGCGCATTGTTATAGAGGAATAAACAAGCGTGCAACTACATACATACATGTATGCTTGTGCACATACACATTTGTGCTTCTGTATATACATGTAGATGTATACACGTACATAAGTATATGTGTGCATCTGTGTATATACTGATGCTGAATCATAGGTGTGAGTGCACACATATACACTAATATATATATGCAAGTGTACACATGCACACATATGTATGCACATTATATACACATGCACACCTAAAAACAGAGCTCACCACAAATATAAAACAACAACAACAAAACCCAAAACCCTAGGGCTGCAAAATAACCTAAGGAAAAAAATGATGAAAGAAAATGGCATGGTGAGCGCTGCAACAGCGTCATTTTGGGGAGCTATCCTACTATTTGCAGACATTCAGAAATCTCACAGAGCCCTTATGGCACCTTTCCCAACCCAGAAGCAGGCTGGGAATGGCTCGAGACCATGTTTTTTTTGGAAGATGTGTGCCACTTCCTCCTCCCCATGCCAGGCAGGAAGCCCTGCAAGATCAGCCCCAGCAGGGACCAAGAGCACACAGGTAGAAAGAGAGATCAAAATAATTGAATATATACATCTACAAGTGCACACATTTCTATAAACATGCTTTGAAAAGGGGGGGGTTGGAAATCAGGTCTTTGGTTTTTATTGTTTCTTTTCCTCAAACCTCAAAAAAAAATGTCAAGGCAGTTCTTATTTTATCCAGACCAGTTCATAAATCCCAGCTCATAAATCCACATGATATCCTGGGCTGCTGGATTTTGCATTTGGAGCTCAGAAAGACTGATAGCTGAAAGATTTATAAAATCCCAGGTAGCCAGCGTGCTCCTTGTTGGGTCTACTTCTGAGGGTCTGTGTGCCCCGTGCAGCCCAGCCGCCCACGTGTATGGGGGACTTTGTGCTCAAGCAGCAGCTCCCTGGTCTCCTTGTTTTGGTCATGATGAGTGTGTGCAGAAGGCTAAAAGCTGGTCCTTTGGGATGGCCAGGACCCCTTTAAGGACTTTTCTGTGCAGTCATGGGGACATCCCATAAGAGGGGGATCAGCACTGAGAGTGCTGAGCTTGCTGCCACCTCCTGCAGCATTATACACTTGCTGTGTGCCCTACACATACAATTTAGCTTGCAAGGAAGATCAACCATAAATAGCATAATTGTTTCTGCTGTATTGAAATTTTGCTCCTTGCAGTGTCATTTAATAAGAATGGCTGTTCAGTAAGACCAGAACATCACTGCTGGCATTTCTGTGGGGCCAGAGGATGCCAGTTGTTTGAGGGGAATGGGACTGGCCCCTTAGCAAGAAGATGGAAGTGGAGATATCTCAGTTGCAGTGTGTGCTGCAAATAACACAGCCACCAAAGCAGTATGTTTGCATTCCCTAAAGAACAGTGAAGGTTGCTGATTTGTTTTTTGTTTTGTAATTTTTTGTAGGTTCAGTGGATGTTGCACTTGAGCCCACGTCTACTGGGACAAAATTCTTCTCTGAAAGAGACGCTCTGAAGAATGCCATGTCCTATTTGTCCACATCCATAGGATGCTGGAAACACCTCCACAGCCTTATATCTATTATATTCCTCTGTTTTTCCTCTATGACCTTATCCAAGCCTAATATTTTTCTCCAGACTTGCAATGACAGACATTCCTAATACATTTCTGTTGCATTAATAGTAATACATACAATAAAACCTCTTCTACAGTTGCAATAGTTCCTTTATAGCTGTAAGGCTATTAACTAACGTCTTTGTTACTGAGATACTGAATACTTTTTCTTACAGATATTTATGTTCCTGGGTTTGAAGTCCCATTGGGAAGCCCTCCTTCACCCTCCCAGGGAAAAGCAGAGGGCTCAAATTCCGGTCAGTTCTGCCTGTTCTGCCTGCTTGGTGTTTTAATAGAAGCACAAGGTCCAGCCAAATTTAGATTTGTTTGTTTGTTTGTTTGTCTGTTTGCATTAGTAGCAATTAAACCATCGCCATGGTTTATGTTGCCTGCGTACAGTGAGTGTCTCTCCCCTGGAGCAGCCACGTTCCCCAGGCAGGGTCAGAGGCTGCCCCCCGTATGCCTCCTCCCCACAGAAATTTGGGAAGAGCACATTCACTGGAAGCAGTCACTCGTTGAAGAGGTCACACTAAAACCAGATGCAAACAGGCCATGGCCTTCACACAAGGACTGCATCAGACTCACAGAAGGATAGTTTTTCCTGTTTATTCTCAAAATCCCAAGTTTTTCCAAGCCTGTGAGTGGCTCTCATGAGAAGCATCTTTGACAGCAGCATCCATTGCTCCATATACACTGATTTGGGGACCTTTATTTCCATACATGCCCGAGTCCCCTGCCTTTGCTGGTGCTGATTACCCTGAAACATTAACATGGGTTTTGCCCGTTGCTCCCCAGGGTGGCTGGGCTGCCCCGAGTCCTGCGGCGCAGAAGGGCTGCAGGATGGGGTGAAGGGCAGGCACACACTTGTGCCTAGCGATCAGCCCCATCCCCTGTGATTCCCCTTGGGAGCAGATGGATATTCTTTTTCCTTCCCAAACAGAGATTTGGGACCTAGAAGCTGGCCAAACACAAAATTTTGCAGTTTTAAATGTGTAACTCATCTTAAAGTTTCTTCTCATTAACAACATCCACATAAGATCCTTCCCCCACATCTTTCTTCTAATTCTGTTACTATTTCACTAATTACAAACACTGTACAAGAACTAGTATTGAGCTATAGAAATGAAAGGTCAATACATGAACAACACTTCATTTGTAAACAATATGGCTCTGCAATCAATTACCTCGTTTTCACAGAAGACATATTAATCTAAAAGCAAAGGATGGAGACATTTGGATGATGTGCAGAGGGGATCTTTAAATGTTAAATGTTCTTTAGCATGTGCTAAATAAAGGCTTTAGCAGAGTGAAAATGCAGCGCATAGCACTGACACTCCAGGGAGATTCCTTAGGTCAAGTGATTTGTACCTTCAGAATAGTTCTCCATTGCACTGTAAAGCCTCTGCCGCTGGTAGTAGCACGATGGGCTGGTGTTATTTAGGATGATAGCTGTAGCAGGGAAAATACTGCAAAAAGACAAAGAAAAAGGTCATCAGTGAAAAAAGTGCATATTTTAATAGGTGAATCACAGCCTTCTTTGCACTGACTGTTGTTTGCCAGCACGGGAGGTGACTTTTCCCACCCTCCTTCTCAATAAACCTCGCTTCTGGTCTGCACAGCAGGGATGAAACATCCTCATGGGACCATGGGCAGGGAAACTGCAACACTGATGCCCCCAAAGCCACAACAAAGCCCCCAAAACTGCTCACTGATGCTACCCCCAGCCCCACCAGAGCCCATGCAGGAATGTCACCTCTTCCATGGGTCACGGTGGGAATCCACAACGTGATTCAAAGGTAAATTTCCTGGGTGTTGTGTATCCTGTGCTTATAAACATCATTAGAAGAAATTATAAGAAAATGCATTCCCAGACCTAAAACCAGCTCAGGTTTTCCTTGCGCAAAGAAAGTCTCTTGTAGGCTTGTTCACTAATCTTGACAGCACAGAGACAATAGAAAGGGGGGGATGATTGCAATGCCTACTCGTTTTTGCATTTTCTTGTTGGATCTGCTGTACGTCTGCTTCACGCTCTCCGCACACTTTCTGCCTTAAAATTTCTATATCTAACATATGTTGGGGCTTAAGGGAAAAACAAAGACGTGAACCCATTGCAATGAACTCTCCCCACCCGTGATTGATCTCCTCCGTCCCCTGCATTGCTGGCAGTGGGAGGAGTGGGGCGGGGGCTGGTGGGGAGAAGCTGCACCAATGCGAGCCCTGGCCGGACGGGAGGCTCTGCCTCCCGCTGCCCTCTGCCACCGTCCCCTCTCCCCTGCTTGCTCCTGGACCTCCTGCCGGCCAAGCCCATTGCCTTTCCCAGGGGAAAAAAATATAGGAAAAAAAATGATAATAATAATAAAAATGGGAATTTTCAGCAAGCTTTCCAAGGCAACCTGGTTCCTAGGGGCCCGGTGAGCTCTTCCACCCCACTGAGGGATCACAGGGAGGAGATGCCCCTCTTGGCAGCGGTGGGACCTCCAGCTGGTTTGAACTTGCTTCACTCCCCTCCATAGCCTTGTGGTTTTTTTTTTTTTCTTTTCAAATAGAAACATGCCCGGGGCAAAGGGCGCTTGAGCAGCGCACCCTGTTGTGTGGGCACCATCCCAGCTCCCCAGTGGAGGAGAGGGCAGCCCTCTCGGTGGGCTCGGTTGCCCTCTCCCTGCTGGTGACAGCGAGGGTGACTCGACTGCACCGGCAAAATCCTTGCTCAAATGCCAGGAAGGATTTTGGCCAGTGCGGCAGAAAGCTGGTGATGGGGCTGGCATCACAGTGGGAATGGCGGGCTGGCGAGGCGGCAAGCCAGCAGTGTGTCTGCATCCCGGCGGGTATTGCAGCCACGCAGGGAGGTACCCACTTCTTCTTTAAAAACAAAACCTAGGTTAGGATGAAAAAAAAATAATAAAAAAGCCCCCCAGAGTGATTCCCAAGGTAAACCTAAATATTTCCAGGTTTGCTCACCCCGGCAGGCTCGCTGTGCGCTGTAGCTGCTCGACCCGGCGGGCCTTTCAAAGCGCTCTGCAAGCTTCTGTGCCAAAATAAATGTTACTTTACCATCGAGCAGGCAGAAGAATGAAAGCCATGAGATGTGTGAGTGAGAAAAAAGAGCCCAAACAGGAAACCCTTTTTCTTCTGATTTTAAAGTCCTGGATGATCAAGGCTGTTCTGCTCGTTCTGATGTAGTCAGCTTGTAGATACCCAAATACGTACCCAGCCCTGGAAAGTACTCCCCCTTTGATTCCAGCAAAATCCCTTCTAATTCTCTTTAAATGTTCCAGGGCTTTTTGAAACGATTGCTATCAATGCCAACCAAATGCTTTAGATCTCTCTCTTTTTTCCTTCCTTTTTTTTTTTTTTCCTGTCTTTAAATACTTGCCTTATTTTTATGCAGCCCAGTTACTGCTGTACATGGAAAAAGTATCTAGAAAGAGATCTGGTTTGCTTTAGCCTTTATACCATATAGAGTTAGACACTTTAACCTTCTTTGTATTTACTTAGTCGCTTTAATATGATTTCTGTAACCCCTATAGTTCTTTTCTTTCCATATAACTTATTAAATATTTATAATACAGTAGCCCATACACATCAGAAGGGTCAGACTTTTATTACATTAGGCTCACCATCGCTATCCAGTAAATCTTAAGTTGCCTTCTCCATACAAGTTAAAAACCAGGATTGTTCAGATGAACTTGGGCTGAGTTTGTGAGGGACCAGCTTAAAAACAAGCTGAGCTGGTTAAAACAATGGAGGTACTTGTTTAACCAGGAAATAATAGATCCCAGGAGATCTACAGAGCATACTGTGGATAGGAACACTTGGGGAGGGTCT
Source organism: Cygnus atratus (assembly GCF_013377495.2). Lineage (NCBI taxonomy): Eukaryota > Metazoa > Chordata > Aves > Anseriformes > Anatidae > Cygnus > Cygnus atratus. The sequence continues at coordinate 110,795,900 of NC_066364.1, forward strand.
GCTCTTCTTGCAGTCCTCTCTGGCTGGGTATGTGACTGTCCTGCAGAGCATTTTGCCATCTCTGTGACACCTCCTCCAGCCTAGATTTCTTCTGGCCCTGAGGTGGGATCCTCATGAGCCACCAAGTCCTCTGCAAAGCCATGGGATTAAAGGAGTTCCTAAAGGCAGGGCTTTTGGGCTTTGGGGTGTGCTATTCCTCCTTGGGTTTTCAATTTTTAGGAAATTTCTTTGCCTGCACCAGTTGGGTCAGAATTCTGTTACGTTATCCTGGAAGCTGTTTCTCTTCCTAATTCCGAGATGCCAGGAGCACAATCTAGAAGAAAAACACCAACAACCAGGTGACTCCAAAGAAAGCCGTGATGCCTGGCATGTAGCATTTCACCTTGCACTTAGCCATAAAACTGTGCAGGTAAGTAAAACACATTGGTGGATCTTTTTTTTTTTTTCCAAGCCATTTTTTTTTTCAATGCCTTTTGGATCTTCCCAGTTTTTGTTGCAAGCCAGTGTTGCTTCTTCACACTGTACACTGCTCGCCTGATCCTTTCTGTCCTCGGGCAGGCTTGTGCAGATGTGCGGGGTTCCCAACACTGGTGTCAAGTTTAGAAGGGAAACCTCTTCCAAGCTGCCTTCCCACCAGGATCATTTTTGCGGCTAATGCTCCTTCATGCACTATCTATTATGCCATTATTAAAACACAGCTTGCCGACAACTTGGGAAGAAATACGCTCCCCACGCTACCGCGGCGGAGGAGCAGGGACCGGGCGGCTCTGGCTGAGGGTGGCTGCCTCTCGCTCGCCTTCCCCCAGATAAACTTTCTCTCTTGGATGAAAAACGGTCATTTGTGTTTCAGCAGACCATAAAACCCCGGCTGAAAACTTTTCAGCCTTTTCCAAGTCAGAGCTGCCTTGCAAGACTTCAGACCACATTGCCATATGCTTCAGAGGCGTATGGTTTGATGCTTGCTAGGCTCCCCTCCGCAGAGCCGGCGGGTACCAGCACGTGCTCCAGGGATGCGCTCACTGGAGGATGCGTCTTAGAGCGCTTTCTCAGTCATGAAGCTCTCTTCACTTGGCCTTCTCTTGTGTTTGGGTGGCACTCCCAACAAACCTCTGGGCTCTGCATCCCTAGGGACAGGGACAAGGACAGGCAGCCCAGTACGGAGGGAAACTGGTGCCCTTACCCTGACACCCACACTTATTTCCTTCTCCTTGTCTGAAAACTTTCACAGAAAGCACTGCAAAGCACACAAAATGCATACTCTGCTTCAGCTGGAAACTTTTGCTTCATTTCATTGTTGTGAATCAAAACATTTTAGATATTTGATTTTTTTTTCCTCTTTGTTCTCGCTCTCCATGCCACTTGGAGTGCTAGAATGAGAGGCACTCGTGTCTGGGGATTTTATGGCTTCTTTTCTCTTTTACACTCCTGTTCCTCTCCTTCCCCACTCTCTTTCCTTTCCCTAACTCCCTTAACTCTGCCCTGCCTTTCCCACTCTGGAAAAACTATGGGGGTGGCAAGAGGAAAAAAAAACAAAACCAAAAAAGCCCCTCTGCAATTGCGTCTCTGTGCAGTTTCAAAAATAAAACCAAAACTAATTGAAAAAGACGGTGAGACACTCTATTTCGTCAGGAAGGCAGGCGGAATTCTTCTTTCTCCCCTCTTGCAAACTCTCGATTGGCTGCAGGGTTTGGGCTTTTTTTTTTTTTTTTTTTTTCCTTGGCTTCCCCATTTAGTTTTGGGAGCTCAGACTGGTGGTGTTTAAGCAGGCTGGGCTGTCTGGCTGAGGCCTGCCACGGTTTAGGCCTCAAAGCCTCAGGGCTCTGCAGCACCAAGGCGCTCCAGGCCTGATGCTGGCACACAAGCCCATGCCACGAGGAGCTGGCGCTGAAGACTGCAAGCAACCTGTGGCCCCACCAGCTGTCCCATGACTGAGGCCGGTGGAGCTTCAGGACCACGTTTGTCTCCACCTTTGGGCTGCAGCAGGCCATCAGCACAGGACCTGCTCCTGCGTAACACACGGCGCTGCACTTGGGCCTACCTTGGGCACAGATTTCCACGGCAGCACACACACAGAGCAAACCAGAGCTCTCTCTGCTCAAAACCTTCAGAGGAGGCAGCTCCCGTGGGCTGAATGTCTTATTTTCCACAGCCCCATCTACCTTTGCTTTCATGCTGCTAATATAGTTTCTCCTCCTATCTTAAATACCTCCATGAAAAACACAATAATGAGAGAGGTTCTATGCAGGTAATGTATCACTCCTTTAAAAATTATCAGATTGAAGAAAAAAAGAAAAAAAAAAGCCATTTTTCCCTACTAAAAGGGGACTTGTACAACCTAAGACACAAAGCTAATACTTGCGGTGTTGTAGCTCCAATCATTTTTTTTACCAACAATGGTGAAAAGATGTGATTTTTACAAGCAAATAGGAAGAAAAAGCCTGAACACACCCTGGGAACATGTTTAAGAAGTTGATTTATGTTTCATGCTGAGCCTTACACCTGCAGTTCAAGCAAAACTTAACTTTGCCTTCCCACAGAGTCTAGTTTATTAGGTATCAAGGAGTCACAAGAAGCCATGTAATTAAAACTGTAATTAACTGGAAAAGGAAAGTGCCACCTGAGTTTTGAGAGGCTGTCAATTTTATTTCCATTACAGCTCCCCTTCTGGTTCTTTTGTCTTTAGGGTGTTTTTTTTTTCCTCTTGATAAGAAAAAAAATGTTTTCATTTTTTTTTTTTTCTTTTCTTTTTATTAACTAAAGAAGGCACCAAATTCTCTTATGTCTTTGATCTCTGGGAAATAAAAAAATAATAATAAAAAAAAAGAAGCCACTTGTTTTTGATCTGGGACATGGGTTTACACATAGGCATTTGCCGCTGTGTTTGGCAACAGGTGGGAAGTGCAGAAAAAAATGTTGAACCATCCTCCCAGCAAGGGGTCAGCCCAGTTCAGAGCCCATTTTAACAAAACATAATCGATGCCCTTTAAGACGCATGACCTTGTAGCGGCAGGCGGCCCCAGCCAGGGCCGGATCCCACACGTCCTCCGAAGGCTGCCATGTCCTGCCCGCCGCCTCCGTGGCATTTCTGCGGGCAGGACAAGGCCACATGCGGCAAGGCAAAGCGTGTCAGGGAGAAACACAAGGCGGTGCGATGAGCCTTGTCAGCTGGAGGAATGAAAACCGAAAGGGGCCCGATTCCCCTGAAAACAATAACTGCTGAGGGTTTGGGCTGGATGTGCTGCGAGCCCCGGCCTCCCTCTGCCTCCTGCCTCCACGGAGAGCCAATGCCCCATGCAAGCAGCACGAGGTGCTCTAGTAACGAGGCAATTATTTAATGAGGTTTGAAGACACAAAGGCGTGGGTAAACTTAGTGCAAGAAAGTCTTACAAGTAATTACATAAAAATCACAAAAAATAAAAATTACATAAAATCATGAGAACAAAGACAGGAGCTATCTTAGAGGCCATTATAAGGGAGATTTATGAATATATGTAAATTTGGGGAGAGGAAATGTTTGTCTTCGAACAGATTATGAAGGGGGAAAGAGGGGTTGACATTCTCCCTTTTCCATATGACAGGTGGCAAAAACCCATCAAGTGAAGTACGAACCTTGGGTAAGGGAAGTTATTACCGTAAAAAGCAATTCTCCTCCAGTGCTGTTCCAAAATGCTTTTGTTGTTGTTGGTTTGGTTTGGTTTTGTGCTTTGTTTTCCCCCACCCTTAATCATCTGTAGTCTCTCAGCAGAGGACTCAGGACCCTCCAGGTTGGGAGGCAGCTCTCCATCAGGGCTAATTTGGGGAAGTGAGCCGGAGGTACCCGCAGCAGATGACACGCAGGGCTCAGCTTCTTATTCAGCTCCAAGTCAGCAGGGGCACCCCCTGACCATCTGTGGTCTATAAATTACAGTAACACCGGCACACATTGCTTGTAAATCACCAATGAACGGGCTTTACCTTATGACACACTACATGAACCCTGTTGGATATTCCAATAAACTCCCATAAACCATCTGATATAAACTCTGGGTTATGTTTCTTTGGGGCTAGAAGAAAAACCTGGACTTTTCTTCATTCGCACAAACTTCTCATGCGTGAAACGAAGATGTGCCCTATGCTGCATTGTGTGTTTATGTATCAGGTTTTCTTATGCAAGAGAGATTTTCCCCCACAATTGCTATTACCATATACATTTCACTTTCTAAGAGTGCATCATTCTTGAGCTAAATGGGGTCATTGCTCTTCTGAAAAAAAAAAAAAAAGAAAAAAAAAAGTCACCACTGCATTTCAAAATTGCAATTTAAAATGAGCCTGCATGACAGGTCTGCCATTCTTGCTGCACCAAGCACAGGCTGATAATGGGAAGAAAAGCTTGCTGCTTCACAAACATCCTTGGCTTTTGGCACAGCCAGAAGGCCCAGCCCGCTACATGGAGCCAGCCTTACCCTTAGCAAGGTATAAAAAGCTGCAATTTCTTGCCCTCTCTGCAGCCCCGGGGCTAGAGCAGAAGTCTCAGCACATCGCCGTGTGCTCCCAGCTACGTGGCTGCTTGAAGCAGCTCTGCTGAGAAACCTGGTGCTGTATCGCAAGCATTTTCCTAAGATTCATCAAAGGACTGCTTGTGATAATTATATTAGTGAGCCCTGCATCTACCCTGTCATCTGGGCAAACAGCTGGGAGGTAAAAAGTATTGTAGAATAAGTTATTCCGAGCGTTGCAGGGTATGCCAAATAAACAATCTGATAAATGCTGTTCAACTAGCTTTATTGCTGACCACGAATTAATCTAGGATGTAGCACGGATAGCCAGCCCCGGCTGTGCCGTGACTCCTCGGCAAGTTCTTTAATTGAATCTGAAATGCTGAACCGTCGCGGGCGGTAGAAGCCTTGCAATCTAATCGGTCCCCTGTGTCACATCTTGCTCATGCATAGCATAAGCTTCCTAAGGCAACATTATTTTTATCTGGGTTTCTTCAGGCTATAGGGGCTGGCTTTTATCTCTGTGTGTATGGATGGGTGTGTGGGTGCACAAGCCTTGAAACCCGTCAGCCCGTTGCGATCAGTCTGGAAAGGTGTTCCCACCTCTTGGAAGCAGGGAAGCAAAGCAAGACCCATCTGGTGACCTCCTGTGATGCAAATGGTTGTGGTATGGGCTCAGCATTGGTAGACATCAGAGACTCCACATCTGCGAGAGCAATCCGTGGGAAACAACACTTTGCTGGCAGTGAGCATCCAGCTAATTAATGCTCATGAATATTGCTGTTTTTGTACTACAGCACTACTTCCAATCTTCAACCAATGTTGGTATCTCATTGCATACAGGCCAGAAAGCATCTAATCTAAGCAGTAAAAAGAAGTCAAAGCAGTGAGTACATGCTCTGGAGAAACCAAGAACAGCAGTATTACGCAATCCCATGAAGACTGTATCTCACTGAAATAATTCGAATATTATCAGAAGCAATTTTTTTCCTCACCAGAAATGCACATTCATAGCACTTATTGAATTAGGTTGAGTCTCTCTGGTCAGTTTAGTTTCAGAAAAAAGGTTGTAGAAAAAAAAATAGGAAGAAGAAAAAAAGGCACTTTATTTGAATGTTACCTCACATTTTCCTGGGGAAAAAAGAAAAAAAAGAAGAAAAAAAAAAAAGAAAAAAAGAAAACAGGATGCTGCTTAAAATCTAAATATAACTAATCCACTTCAGCTCAGATGCACACCCTGTCATTTTGGGGCAGGGAGCTTCTGGCTCACAAAGCCCTGACATCGGAGCACCTGCACAAGGAACACCTTGCAGCACTTCTCCCTCCCAGGCAGCAGACCCCAAGCCCTGATTTTCGCAGCAAGGCAGCATGAATCCCCTCAACAGGTCTGGACACGGGCACACTGAAGGACTTCCCACCTCACCCACCGCGACCCCCTCGCCTCCCAGCCCTGCAGCCTCCCCTCTACCCCGTTGCTGCTTTCACCGGCCCCTCTCCATCCGCCCCCTTCTGCACAGCCCAACAAGAATAAGAAGTGATAGTGCTATTTCTGGTTTTTAACAAGATTTGGAAAGCATTCAAGTGCCTGACTAAGTGGTTGGAAACAAGGAAGCAGAATGATGTTTTGGCATCCTGTGATGTGTGCATGAAGAGCATAGACACAAACACATTGAGTGCACATACTGTAAAACAAGATTACAAGGAGAGTACGACTAATAAAAGCCTATTAAAACATCATGGATGCTATTGCTGCTCGCATGTATGCCTATGTATTAAAATAACAAATAGTTCACGTGAACATACAGTTACATGACTGATCACAGATGTAGCTTTCAGCAACCTTTAAACACATAATGCCATCCCGTAATTAATGTAGCCTATCCTGAAATTTGAGGGATTTATTGATACTGGCAGAAATATTTGCAAATAACTTCGGGAAGTTCATGACATACCTTGTATCCCGAGGGGATTCATTCTTTTTTTTTTTTTCTTTTTTTTTTTCTCCAGCTAGCATCAATAAATTCATTCAGGGCTATTAATGCACTGAGCTAAAGGGTAATCACAAACACCACTAGGAAGTCTCGATAGGAAGTTTTAAGAAAGTACAAACAAGAAGAAGAGCCTTATTGTGTTTCTGTTTGTTTTGTTCTCTTTTATAATTGTGACGAAAGATACATAACCACGTCTCAGGGGGTTGGGTCTGAGATTCACAGTGAAAAAAAGCCAAAGCAGATTATAGGCAAAGAAATCTGCAAATTGCCCAAATTCCCCAGGAAAAAACTGTGGTGAACCCCTTAGCTCCTGGCTAGGCAGGAGGCAGGTGGAAATGCTACAACCGGGCAATGCACATATAGAGAGGTTACATCTTTTATATGGCCAACTGATATAGGTGGGAAAAAATCTGTGAACACAGCTCTTTCCTGGAGGAACTGGGATGTGCACACCCCCTGCGCGGGAAAGCTGCTGGTCCTCTTGATGGCCAGGGAGCAACAGCCGGATCCCAACGGTGTGGTTCATGCTCTTTGCTTTATACAATCACCATGATGATAAAACTTGCCTGTGACCCTACACATTTAAAAATGTATGCACTTTGAGATAACTAATGTCAGTGTTTCCTTTGAAAGCAATAGCTGCATCTGAAGTGAAGAGGCCACCAGGTCCGCTTGACTTCCAGGACCAGCTTTGCAGCCAGGAGTGATCCCAGAAAGATGATTTCCAACAAGCAAAAGCCATATCCTGTTGTTTTGCTGTGAGGAGGTTTCCATACCCGAGGTCTGTGCAGTGCTGGCACAGTCGCAGCACCCAGAGCATCAGATGGCTGTTTGGTTTGGTGCTACTGGGCTGCACTTGCATCAGCTCATGGGGTGTGGGTTTTCCTCTGCCTGCTCTTCATGTTCCTTCTGCCTCTGAGACGTTTCTTGTCTGGAACCACTTTATCTTCAGGAGGTATTTTTGCCAGTGAGTGCCTATCCATGCACATACTGACCAACAGACACGGGATTAAAAATGGTAAGACAGAGGAGCGACGCTTATTTTAGAAAATCATTCGGTGATGTATTTTCTTAATCTTTCTAGGGACAGAATTTGACATAGCACATCCACTTGACAAGCAATCAGCCATTTGAACAACAATGAAAAGACAGCAATACCTGAAAAATACCCCAAAACGTGTTTCTGAGCTCTTCCTTTTGTTTGGATGTGCTGACTCCTTGCAAAGACAGAAGGCAGGACCAGCCCCGGGGGGCAGTGCCTCAGCCATCTCCATGGCTTCTGCATCCCTCCCACCCACATCCTACTGGCTGCATCAAGCATCCCAGTGTTTCCTCACACTCTGCTCTTCCACGACTTAAAACATTTCCAATGTGGCAATGTCTCCAACTCAATGTCTGCAAGCCATCGCCCCAGTCAACTAGTGCTTTATTTTTTTGAAAAAAAAAGAAAAAAAAAGAAAGAGCTGTTTTAGGTTACACCATGCCACGGTTGGTACAAAATTCCCTCGAGGCTGGTTGTGGCACCTTGCCCTGGGAGGCAACCCCTTTACTTGACTTTTTTCCTGTGATTGATGCAGAGAGACAGCATGGTGCCCACAGATTGAGGAGGACTTGTCTGGCCAGTGAGGACACCCCACAAAAACGGGCATGGGAAGCTGCCAGAGGAAGCATCACAGGTGAAGATTTTGCATCCCTCCGGATGCTGCCTTCAGCGTTGTGAGCTGGGCTGTGAAACAAAGCTGCCACCCGAGGTGCTTGTGGAGGACCAACAGCCAGCAGGACCCACCATGTTATTGTCCTCCCTTACTAACACTTTTCCATTATTTTATTTCATTTTATTTTATTTTTCCTACCAGGGACATGGAAAAAACTGATGCCACTGCAGGGAAGGGAAAAAAAGCAGCAGAGTAAATCTGGAAATGGACATTTGTGCTCCAGGCACAGGAAAGCCCATTCCCATTGGGATGGCCCATCCGGAGCTCCCATCTCCAGCCCAGCTTTCCTCCAGCCTTGGTCCCTGCAGCACTCCAGGCTTCCAAAGTCCAGGCGAGCCTCAGAATACCTCAGGAACAGCATGAGGAGCCTCTTGTGCCGCTGATGGAGGAACAACGTTGTCAGCTGCAAAGAAGAAGAATTTGAGGTTGGCTGTCGGAGCACTCTGAGCTCAGGAGGGGTTTGAAGGAATGCAAGCTGGGGTTACATAAAACACTGACTCATGCTGAGACATCACGAGTTTTGAAAGCTTCATCTGAGGAACGAGCAAAACCTCAAGCTGCACATCGCTTACAAGTCAACAGGAACCAGGGATGCTCGGGACGTCTGAAAATCAGGCCTCGGCGTAGGCTTGTTTTGAAGTCCTGCCACCGCTCCCAGGAGGAAATGAGAGCCATACACATCTATCGGGGGGGTGAAATCGGCCCCTTTGTTACTTCAGGGAAGATTGGTACAGGCATTTTGGCTTTACTCATTGGAGAGAACTCGCCTAAGTTGCAGTAAATATAAGTCAAGTTCTTTTTTCTTCCCCCCCCCCCTTTTTTTCTTCCTCGCTACTGTGTACAATATTGAAAAGTATGTCATGCAGATGCTAAAAGGTTTTGCTTTTTTGTTGGGATGTTTAAGTGTGCAAATGTTTGTGGTTTCGTTTACTGGGCAAAAACAGTTGTGGCTCTTGGCGGCCGGATCCGGTGTACAATTTCTGTGAATGCGTGGATGTGGTTCCTCCTGGTGCACTGGGAGTCCTCCCTGTGGCTTTACGGTTTGCTAAAATCATGTCCCATTATACAGGTAATTTGTGTGCAGCAATGGTGTGCATGTGAGGGGTGTGAAGGCAACAGGAATGTAATGCCAAGGACTTCCTGTCATGCATTAGAAACACGGACCGAAACCATTCACACTTTGATATTTAAATAAGACTTCCAAGTTCCATGCTCGGAGACATATGCAAGTAGTTGATTTTTGGATCCCTTACAATTTTCTCTCTCTCTTATTTACAGTAGGTACTCAGCATCTCACCAAAAAAAAAAAGAAAAACAAAATCAGTTAAACTATTCAAGTGCTTAAATAAAGATATGGTTGCCTGACTGTGTTTGTCCAAATTTGAAAAATATTGCCTGCTTTTAAGCTTTATGTCTCTTTTCTCTCCATCACAGTCTCTCTCTCTCTCTCTGCTGCAAATACGCTCATGGAAAAATGAAGATGTACAGATGGGCTGTTCATTTTCAGTCAGGTTGCTGTGTAAATATGGCATCAGGAAAAGAAGCGCCTGAAAGAGTGTGAGAAACACAGATATACACAAGGCATCCCAACCACCACGTTTGGGCTGCCTCTGCATCGCTCAAGTATGCATCATCCAGCTCTGGCACAGCCGTATGAGGCCGGAGGGAAATGGAGCTAACGAATAACAAAGTATTGGTATATCGTGTGCCTTTCAACCTTGCACAACAGGATAAAATAAATACGGATTAGTGCTGGGCTCGAAGTTTTTATTATGTGAGGTACTGGATGTGCAAGTGCCTGAGTTTCTGATGTTAAAAAATAAAGTACTAACTGTATAAATATATACACACCAGCAGCCACACGTATATAAGTACAAACATATATATATATATATATGTATATTTATTTATTTATTTATTTATTTTGTTTTGGTTTGCAAAGCTCCCTCCGGCAGGGTCCCAGATAATTTTTAAGCCCCTCATTGCAATTGTTAACAATTTAATCACCTTATAAACTTCTGCAGTGACTAACGCCGTGTCTATGCTTTTGGCACGCCACGTTAGAGAATTTGTTTTAGCAACAGCGGTATGTAAAGCAGACGCACTATTTGTGAGGCTCGAAGCCCTTAAAGTCATTCCTTTCTCTCTGGGCTATCGACATTCCTGAGCGCTCACGATGCAGCTGCTCGTGGCAGCGCCGCACTGAGCCGCTGGACAGCCCACATATGGCCGTGCGCAGAACAATAGCAACTTGCTGTTGTTATTGTTATATGCATCACCATATGTGTTTATTAGAAACAGCAATAAAACGATGACAGGCTCCTTCAGCTATCCCCGCTGCTTGGGGAGAAGAAAAGTGAGGGAGTCAGCGGGATAAAAGTAGAGGGCTGAGTGTTTTTTCCCCGGTTTTGGGGGAGCTGATGGTGCGGTGGCGCGGTCCCACTCCTTGGGGAGCATGGCTGCTTATCGATAATACTGCCAAGTTAATACTGCTCGTATAAACAGACGGCGAGCCTGAGTTGCCTCTCATTCACTTTTATTAGAGAATTGGAAACGCTGAATCCAGATAATGACAGCACCCAAACCCATGTGAGATTTACCTGCGTGCAGCCTGCCCTGAGCCACGCAGGAGAACTGCACAGTATTTGAAGTTGGTTTGGGTCAGGAACACAAAAGTTGTTGTTGCATCCATCATGAGCATGGCCAGTCAGTGGGGCATCACCTTCAGCATCGGTCTGCCCTGAAACAACTTCGGATGTGTGGAAATAGGGATTGGGAAAGCTGCTTTTTTCAGACTGGAGGCCTGAAGTGGGCATCAGGAGGCCAGAAGAAGCACAGAAATGTTTGAAGGCTGTCTTGCCACCATGCAGGAATAAGTACTGGGGAAGGAGAATGGGCATTCAAAGTGCAAAGAGGAGGCTAAGACAGATGATTTGAACCTTTGAACCATTATGATTCCCCGTCATTTCCCTCAGCTTCTACTATTTGCTATATTTTAAAGGAAAGAGGGAAAACAAACATACAAAACCTTTGGCAGTAAAACCAGCAGTTAGAAATGTGAAGTATCTAAACGTAATATACCGTAATTTTGATATCCTTGCTTGCTGCAATCTGTCTTCAGACATACGGAAATCAATGGGATCAAGTATATACATCGCAAGGCAGAAGTGAGCTTCTGCATACATGATATGCACACTTTTCCATGTTCAAATCTTGATTTTTCTTGATAATAAATGGAGCTTCCATTTTGCTGTCTTTTTGTGACCAAATTAACAAACCAAAAAAATATAAAAATTCTAAAAGTTAGTTAGCAATGCTGAGTTGTATCATTTTTACTGTGACCTTGCATTGCAACTGTAGTAAGAATGGCCATTTCCACTCTTACTTTACTTCTTTTTACTTCCTACCCATAAAAGTAAACAACTCAAGACAACTTTTTACATCCTTGAAAAGTTCCCAAAACAGGATTTTCCACTGAGGCTGCAACTCTCTTGGCTTTCTTCTTCTTTTTCTTTTTTCTTTCTTTCTTTTTTTGGGGAGCATCAAATGATTTTGCTACTACACTGAAACAAAGACACTAAATTCTGCTACCTTTAATTATTTTGCTAATAAAATAAATTGTGTTTTTTCTTAAGACTAAGTCAGTGCTTTTAGCACATGACCATCACCCCGCCTTTTCCTGACGCAGCCACCATCTGGATGTAAACTTCTTATCACAGGGTATTGTTTTCTCACCACAAAAACACAAACTTTTTTATTGAATAAACCCAGTCACTTATCAGTTTCAAAGTGTTGCTGTATTGGTTTCACACAGGTTGATAACTCAGTCTTGAACGGATCTTCGCCTTGACTTATCAGAAAGAGTTGTTTTCCAACAAACACCTTTAATTCTGCTTCCTTTTAGTCATTGCCTCCCGAAATGTCATTTTGTGGATTAAAAATATCCCATTTATACCTTTTGAAAGGCAACAGCGCATCAGGCATTCCTGTTTCTTTTTAATTTCAAACAACTACCTTGAATTTGTATTACTTATTTTTTAGTAATAAACCCCATCCTGCACCCATGAAAGATCATCAGAGCTTTGCCACTGAGTGAAATAAAAGCAGGATGAGACCATATGGTTCTTGTTAAACGAGCCTCATCTTCCTATTGTTAATGCTTATCTCCAAAATAAAGTATTTCTGCAGAAAGCATATTCCCATAGTATGTTCTCTTTCCAATGACCAGCTGGTTGCCAGTTTGTTATTTGCACTGCAGTAGACCACTTTCATCTATTTCTATTCCAGTCCAAGAACACCATTTGTACATTGTCCAACTTGGAAATGTTAATCTGACACCATTGGTCAGGGGCCTTTTAACTACAAGTGGCAAACTTCCAGCTAGCTGCCAGTTGAGTATTTACACTGGAATTTTTCTTAGCCCAGAAATAAACTATTTGTTCGCCATAAACATCAGCAACATGCCAATAATTTCTGCAGCACACATGGAGGAAGGTACAGCCCACCACGCGTTGCTGTTGGCTTCTCAATAGCCTCATAAGTAGCTCCTTGGGGAGATGCTGCTTGTCTCGAGCCAAGACAAATAGATCCATTTCCCCCTCGATGCGTGCACATAACTTTTATTTACTTTCGTGGGAGTTACGCATGCATATTGAAAGGGAAGAAGGGGGACCCAGAGCAGGATGGTTGGGCAGGAGTCTGACAGCTTCTCCCGAGACCAGGGGCTGCCCCTAAGAGCCAAAACGCCAGGAAAACTGCGATGCAAAGAAATCCGGTGGCTTTGGAAGTGCCCACAGCCACCCGTGCATGGCCACAAGCACAGCACCAAGGCTATCCACCCAGTCGGGGCAGCCCTGCGTGCTCCTGAAGGCAGATTTTCTGAAAACAGTGACACAAACCCGAAGGGATCTTTCTTAGGAGATTGCTATTACTTCCAGCAATACAATTCGTGCTTCCTGAAAGAATATTATACTTTTCAAGGAAATAAAAGACTGCAAGAAAAAAAAAAAGTTATGTTGGGTTCTGCGATTTACCTTGTTATGCAGTGGTAAGGGTGTGTTTCATGTACTTTGTTCAACTCTGTTAAAATAAAACATTTCCTTTTTACATATTCCTGTGGTGACCTGTGGATAGGAGAGGCCAAGAAAGATTTTAGCGAGTTCAAAATGTAAACTTCAGAAATGGAAAACCCCTCTTTAAAGAAAAAAAGAACTATAACAATGATGCCCCATTTCCCCCTTGGCTTTTCCTATTGGATCAGAAAACTCACTGGTTGCCTTTTGTGTTACCTTGGTTGCTCCAGGTTAAAAAAATAAAATGCCAGGTTTGAAGGGAACTGACCCTATAGACGTACTGTACACGAAGGACCATTGGGGATGTATGGCTATCTGATTATTTATGGACTTCTTAGCACCTATCCATGCATTTAGTTCCACATCCCCTTCCACCTGCACCTCACAACCTGCAGGAACGTGCAGGCCAAGAAGCAAATAGTGGCCAGCACAAGAAGCAGGATGCTGCAAACCCACAGCGAATGGGCCAAGAGGTGTGTGGCGACCATCAGGCTGGACAGCAGGGCTTGATGGGCACCTCGACAGATATTAAAAAAAACCCAAAACTTTTCATACCCAACCACGGTGACTGATAAAGCACTCACTGCTGCTAGATAGAACATCACCTTGGGCAGAAAGCAGTGGTTCTGTGACACCAAGGGCTTGTCACCCCAATGCTGCAGCTCACTTGCTCCTGCAGTCAATGGGGTTCCTATACATGACGTACCAATCTTATTCCTGACCTTTGCTAACTTCCCAGTGCTTGTTTTTTTGCACCCTCAGCATTCCTTCAATTTGGGAGTATGAAATATATATGCATACGTAGCTCTATATGCCACACCAAAATTTGATAAACGTACATTTTTTCCACCTCACCTAAGGCTTCTCTTGCAATTGAATGAAGGCAAACAAAATATTTTGACGTCTTGAAATACATTCTTTTTTCCAGGAGGGCAAATAAATAGACCTGACATAAAATAATGTCATAACAATCAGCAACAACAACTTGATTCTCGCCGCTGTAACTTGAAACTCTTCAATGAAGGTTGAAGTAACTCTGGTCTGAATTCCTGGCCACTACGAGGACTCCACTCCTTTCGTGTTGGGTTTTTCTGCATTGCTAATCCTAACTGGAGCTAGCTCTGAGTTAGCTAAAATTACAAAGTATTTTCCTCACAACGCTTAAGGAAATTTGGCGATTTGAAATCATTCTCCTTGACTTGAGCCTAGCAATGAGCGACTTCTGCTTGGAAACTGGACTGGAAATTTGGGCTCAAGGGGAAGAAAAAAATCAAGCCATTCGGGAAGAAATACAGTTAGCAGGGGAAAACTAGGAGAAAAAAAAATAAAAACACTACAGCCTGAGAAGAGTGATTGGGACACTGGGAAATAACATCAAGCTTCCAGAGAATAAAGTTGAGCAGTTGAAGAAAGGCTGTGAGTACTTAAAAAGAGAAGCAGAAAGACCTGGGGCTAATCTTTCTGCTGGTTTATTTTTTTCCCCCTGTTTGTTTATTTGCTACAAGTCAGATTTTGGAGCAATTAGTAAAATATCATGCAAATATTCCCTGTGTGACTGCACATGAATAACTTTAATTTTGCTAAACATTTGTCTCGTCGCTCCAAAATACATCTGCTGTTTGCGCTGAGATAATCTGCTGAAATATTGGGAAGTAAATTAGAGTTTTTATAAGATATTTATGAAACAACTTATTTGTATATTAAATATCTTTGACTATCACGGCATGTTTTTTTGGCTTACGTCTTCCTTCCCCAGGAGGATCTGTGCCCTGTTTCAATTACACATTGCTTGCGAGCAACGGGGCTGGGCACCATCTTGTGGAAAGGCTCCAACTGGCTGGGAATGGCTCATACATATGAGCGTGTGCTCCTAGCAGGCTAAGGGAATAGCATGAGATTTGCCAGCGGCCTATGAAAAAAAAACAAACACGAAATGAAATACAAGGTTGGGCATTCGCATGAATTCTGGCAATGCCACCTCAGGAGCCTACATTGCTCTGTTTGGATGGGGTGCTGTGATAAATGCCGCCATGGAGAGAGGGATGATGTATGGAGGGTGCTCCCAGTCCCTGCTTGCCGACCACAAACCGTATTGGTGAGAAAATTAAAAGCACTTTTGAACCTCTTTTTCATACTCCTGGCATTGTCCCATTCTCTTTGCATGCAGGTAAGCTGGAGGCCTGTTTTGCTGGAGCTGCAGAAGATCAGGTCATTTGTTATCTCCCAGCACCGATGCTCAGGGCAGGACTGGTGACGATGACATGGAGGGCTGTACCCAGTGGGAAGGAGGTAGGGAGATGGAAACAGAAGATGGAAAGCAAACAGCTTTAAGTGCTGGAGGAATTGGAGGGTCTTGAAGCCATACTATCAGGGACCAGCTGCACCAGCTTCAAGTGTGGATAGATACTGCTGTGGGAGGGTTCTGAGGGTTCAGTTCAGAGATACTTGCGGTGCAATTTGGCTGCACAAATCGCAGCTTAAGAACCTTTAAATGAGCTTACTGAGTGCCACCTTCAAGACCAGCATCATCTTGCCTCACAACCTCCTGCAAAGCTGCTCTATCCCTAGTCCACGTTAAAACCGAATGCACATTTTGAAAGCAAATGGGGTAAAATGAGCAGAAGAGAGAGTGCAGTGCAGTGCTACTAGCCTCCCCAAATAGCTGGGGTCTGCCTTTGGATGATCTAAATGCTAAACAGAGAAGCCTGGGAAAGACAATGAGATTGAAACATTTTAATGGTGCTTAACACCTTAACCCACAAATCCCTCTCTGGCTTTGTATTAACACTACCTACACAGAATTCAGCTTAAAAAGAATAAAAATCTCCCAACAAACTAGCAAGACCATTCAATGCCTTCATTCTCCTCTTAGTTTGCAGGGAAACATCAGGCATAATGATAATAATGAGGAAAAGTGCCCAGTGAGCTTTGTCTGAACACAGGCTGCAGGTTCCTGATATCAGCAAGGATTAAGAGGAGGAAAGGACATTTTCCAGACTCAGGATGCCAGAAGCCACCTTGCCCATCCTCGCCCATGTGGGCTGCAGCAGAGAGGGGCGGGGTACCTCCAAGTGTGCTCGGGGTGCCAGGGGAACCGCATCATGTCGCCTTCCAGCTGCCAAGGTGTGCCCATGAAGCAGAGCGCCAGGCTCCCTGCACACCCCCAGCTTGCTGTGTGCACCCTTTGAGACACAGCTCGCCCTGCCCGGCATTGCTTTCGGTTATATGAATGTTAATGAACTTGCAATTGCACAGGGGGGAAAAAAGATATACGTATGAATCAGGACAAATATATACATGTCATGAATAGAGACATATACATACACACTTCGTCTCCCTCTCTCTCATATCTACGTATGTATATTCTTGGTCAATGGTGTCCTAGAACCCAAATGCACCATTTAATTATTTCTGCTGGGAGTGCCAAAGGAACTTACAATTTATTTATACAGTTAAATCAGCTACAGATGTGTGTGTGCTTTTTCCTCCTTTCTGCCCATTCTTTAGTGTGCACTTTTACAACATCTTCACTTAGTTTTCTCCCTCCTTTGACGAGGGCATCTGACAAGCATTGAGAGGCAGCCTCTGCTCCCCATGGCTCCGGCTGTGGCAGCGAGCATCCTGCACAGCTTTCGCGGGGCTGTGCCTTCCTCCTTCCCCACGGCAAGGGCTCGGCAAATGAAGCAGACCTCCTCGCTGGGAACTGAGGGGAAAGGAAAGTTTTCTGAGCCCTACGGAGCCAAGAGCCCCTGGCTTGCTGCACCAGCTGGGCACGTGCTGACGATGCTGAGTACCACGGGGAAGGAGCCCACCACGCGGTACAGTGAGATGCTCAGCATCATTCTGGGTGCTGAATAGCTATTAACAAGATGAAGCCTCTGAACAGCAGCAGCAGCAGCTTCTCCCCTCCATTCATGTGAGCCTCTAAGATACCACAAGTGGCCTCTGCTTTCCATTTGTAGGGTGGGGAAAGTGCCATGGACCCACTGGGGATGGGCTGCAGCAGGACCTGCTGTCGCTCCGACTTGCTTGCATCAGCCTTGCTTGGTGTTTTGGGTTTAGATCTGTGAAAACCAGGCTGGGTGCTAACTTTCAGCATACTGCATTATGTAGGTGGCACAGCCAAAGTCTGAGGTGACAATTTGATTTTTAGAAGCATTATTAATTTCCCCCCCCCCCATCAGGATATGTTTTTCCCTTGTGTGAAGCTCACAGGAGTGGAGCACCAGCCACTCCAAGCAGCATGCGAATAACCACCAGCAGAAACCAGGACAAATATTGCTCTGCCCCTTTGGCAGGAGGAGGCGATCTCTTTCTGCTTCACTCAGGGTTTCACTTTACCTGGAAGTGGCTTACTCTGAAGCCAGAAAATGCAGTTTAGATTCTTTTGGCAGGAGCCTGATGTTTCCTAATATCACTCTGGATGTTTCAATGATGTGATAATAAGCATATTAGAAGCATTTAGGAGATAGGATTATTAACGAATGATGACTCATTTTGAAACGTTCATGCATACCTAAACGTGGTGCTCACAAGTGGGGAGCCCGTTCATGTCAGCACAAGGAGGTGAGCGATGTCTCTGGGGCCATGCCGCTGGATGCAGTCCTGTGGCTGCCTTGCCAGCCCCAATGGCTCAGCGAGGCTGGAGGAGCACTCTTCAATCTGGATGCCATCACTCCAAGGACATCTCTAAGCATGAGCTGATGGCACCATTGCAGAAATCTTCTTGGGGAAGCTGGTGGCAGTGTAACCAAAGCAGTCTCTTTAAATCTGCTCATATATGAGGATAATTGATTGCTCTGGTTTGCTTTGGAACAATTTTCCACTGTGAAAATTATCTAATCTGGTTTATCCTATGCTATCTGAAAAAGTGCAAAATTTTCAGGTCTGTATCATATGTACAACTGCATCTATGCAAAACCTCAAAAAGTACTTAAATGCACATATTTATTATATTTTATGTATCTACATTACAGATTTCTCTTTCTTTTTATGTCTTGTTTAGCATAGGAGAGTGTATATAAGCCTAAGAATATATAAACATATATATGCATACACAAGTATAGCATGTCCACGTATGTATATATGTATACATATGTATGTGTGTGTATATACATGCATACCTATGCATGCATATATGCATACGTGTGTATATATGTATACATGCATATATAAACACACACATGTATATATACATGAATATATATGCAGAGCATCTATAAATATACATGCACACATATTCAAATACATGCATGTATGTATACACATTTATGTACCCCCATGCACATACATAGATGCGTATATATCCCCCTATCTGTACCACATGTATATACATCTACCTGAACACGCTGGGCTGTAGGAAGGAGTCCGACCACCTGCTTGATGTTCAAGGCACTCCAAGTCCCACGACATACAACACAAGGCTCCACAGCAGCTCCTGGGCAACATGTAAGCAAGTCCCCTTAGGCACGGCAGCAGTTCTCACTCCTACATGCTACAAGCTGCTTTCATTACAATTCAGCACTTCTGTTAACTGGTTTTCCTGCAGACGCTGCTCGAAAGCCTGTTTTCCTCCCCTTCACCTGGCTAAGAGCTCCCCGTGCTCCTGGGGCAAGGGCAGCTGCACTGAAGACGAGGCATGAGCAAAGGTATGGTGTTAGCATGCCCTCACATTAAACCTGCCCACCGTTTCCCAAATGGAGTGCCTCGATATGGCAAACTGCAGAAAAGACAGGATGTTTGGGATGGGTTTTGCTGTGGCTTTGTGCACCTTCAGTATGTAGGCTCTGACTGTAAAGCAGGTTTGGCTGTTTGGTATAAAGCACCAATTGGTGAAACAGTTCTTGCAATGAGCTGACATATAGAGAAGATCCAAAATATTTTTAAAATACATCCAGAATGACTTTTTAAGTCTTTTTCTCCAACAAGCATACTGCAAGCAGTACGCATGTTCCCCAGCATCTCACCAAGCCAACTAAACCATCTATTTTTTTTAACCCCAAGACTTTCAAATGCACAGAGCAGCATGTTCACCAGTTGACGATGCCCTTGCTGTGCAGCTGACAGCTTCATACTTCCCTTCGGCACCTCCCCAGCATGGCTATGCCCATCTCGTTGCTCGGTTCCAGTGGCACGGTTTGCCACGGGCACAGAGGGGAAAGGGGCCCAGAGCATGGTGCTGCAGGGCACCCCAGTGCCATTCAGAAGCAAAATATTTATTCCTGACATTGTGTGAGGGGAAAAAAAAAAAAAAAAAAGCAGCAGCTGGATGTAATTCAAGTCTCTGTAAAGTCACTGGGAGTTTTCCAAAAGGCTTCAGTGAGAGCAGAATTAGCCCCCAATATCTACATAAAATTGGTTGCCTTTTGCATATCAAAGTGGTGACTCCTCTGTTCTCTTTTAAGTATGCTATAAGCAGAGCTTTATCTGTCCAGAAAAACCATGCTGACAAGACAGAACAGCCCAGACACAGAGGCAAACTTGGCCATGCTCCAGCAGGGAGAGTGGTGCCAGTAAAGATGAAGGCTGACCTCGAGATGCTGTTGATAACGTGACTTGGAGAGCTGTTTGAAACCTCTCCGTAGGTCCCTGTTGTTGTTTACAGCAATAAAACCTTCAGCATCCCTTCTGCTTCACACTCGCCCTCCCTTCCACATCAGCTCCCAGGCGTGACGAGCTGGAGTGACTTGGTGTTTCTCCCTGGCAAGGAACACTGATCCCCTGTGCACACTTTCCTCTCCTGAAAACAGCCCTCCACAAGTGGGGTCGGAGGCATCACATCAACAACAGCCCAGCGACTCCCTGCCAATAACACCATGTTTTGAGAAAAAGAGGTGGTTTTGAGAGCCGGGAGTTGAGGCTCACATTAGTCTCCTTGCCCACTTGCCAGCCCGGTCACCTTTGGACAACACTGTAGCTGCTGGCCCATTTCAATTAAATCAGGCATAAAGTTCCTAAAAAGCTCATTAAAATAGGTGCTGACCTGAGGATGACACATACAAATTAGTGCCGCTGCCAAAGGTGAGGCTGCACTGGGAGCCTACCCACCGTAGCAGACACCAAAGAATCCACAGAAGCAAGAACAAGAAAGTCAGTGAAAGGAAAACTTCACAAGTCATGGGGCTTGTTGGACTTGGTTGCTTCACTCAGCTTCATTTCTTCAAATCCCACCTCCACCTCATTTCTCTTTCTTTAAATTTCTGTAAACCAGCTATGATGTTAATGATTCTACGATTCTATGTTACCTACTATGTAATTTCTAGGAATTTTCTTGCAGCACTCCTCTCTTTCAGGAGCTGCTCATTGATAACTGTGTATCCCACCAATACATCAAATCTGCTGAAAATCTGGTAGCAAACAGGCTGATGAGACAACCTCCTAAAAGGACCTGAGTGTATCCAGGCAGCTCCTGCACCATGAGCTTCTCACGACCAGCAGGAGCAGAAGTGATAAACAACAAGCAACCCCCTTCCCCAAATTCTCTTTTCTCAGCAATTTGAGCATATGTTTCTCCAAATACAAAAACAAACAAACAAAAACACTCTGTGTCAGAAAAAGACACATTTGTAAAGTGGGCTTTCAGGATAAAACTGAACCAAAGAATGAAAGCTGGAAGGGGTGATGTTGCAGAGGTCTTGCCAGTCTGCAAATGTCCAGGCTGCATGGTGGATATCAACAGAGTGATGAAATCAGAGCAGAAGTGGGATACATAAGTGCTTCCCCAAAATGGTATACATATTCATTAACACACATGCATATATAAACATATATACACATACACATGAACACATTCACAGATATAAAAAGCCACTATGAATCTCTGAAAACCCTAAGGATGCACACGGGCTGGTCTTCATTAGCATCTGCATAGAAAAAAATATTTCCTCGTCTTGTTTCTGGACACTGAAAAACATCAGTGCTTTTTGCAACTTCTTGAAATATTTTCAGCATGTGCTGTTGCAGCTTTCCTACACACCCAGGGAATTATGGAAATACCAAAGACTGATGGAGCTGCCACAGCGAGCGGTGGCACAGCTCTGCCCAGGCCAGGAAACAGAAGAGCATTTCAAGCTTATGCTGAAAATTCAGATTCTGTCCAAGTCTTTGGAGAGCAGATGTCAATTATGAATCACATGATTACTCTGCCATATTTTTCCTGGTTATGCTCATTGACTTAGATACGGTATCATTTTTCACCTACAAAATATGTTGCATATACAATAAATAATATGCACAGTACCATAATAAATATTCAGTATATATGGTGTGTGCATTATAGTGGTCCTGGTAGAGTTACAGCAGAGCAGTCAAGGCTGAATTGGCATTTTCATTATAAAGGCTGATAATTCAAGATCAGTAGCAAAAGACAATGAAATACCATCTGCTCGCATGCAAACAGCTTTTACAGAGGGTTTTAAGGTCTTGATGTGAGCAGTTCTGCACAGAGGGCAAAAAAGAGACAGTTCGTGAGACATGGCCTCTCACTGTCAAAGCACTTCACCCAATTTTGCTCCTACTTTAACGGTAGTCAATGCTTTTCCAAAAGCTCCAGCTTCTGGAACCAGAAGATTTTGTGAGCTTCAGAGTTTTTTTGTAGGAGATATAAAGGGGTATTACCTAGATTCCTCTGGCACAAGAGAAAAGCTCATAAATGTGAATGCTACAACTCTACAACTAAAACGCAGAGGGGATGACTGTTTTCTTCAGAAGCCTTCTCTGCCACACTTGGACTTTCTCACACCAAGGAAGAACAACACATGCTCAGCAACCGCTGAAGGCTGGGATGGCTTGGTGCTGACCTCTCCCAGTTCAGTAACTGGAATCAGGTCTGCATCTGTTCTCTCATCTGTTCCCTGGGGCTAGTTCAGGTGTGGCACATGACATACTTCCAAAGATCTGCCCTATTTACACCAGAAGTTATTGTCTCTCTAACCAGCACAGCCTCTTCTCCTTTTCAGTGCTATTTCTGATATAGCTTGTATGTGATTGGGTGACTCAAACTCAATGGTGTACTCCTGACCCAAGGATATGACCAGCTTATTCAAAGTCCTCACAGCATTTTTGGTAGCCTCGGGCCAACCTTTACATCCCCGCTCAGCTTCCTTTTGATGGCTGCAGCCCATTAGGTGGATGTTTGCAGAGGAACAGCCCCATTCCAGCAGGAGGTTTTGGGAGCACGGTCTGGCGGTGCTCAAAATGGGGTTGACTGGACGCAGGCGAGCAGTGTTGCTGGTGGATAGGTGGAGGCAGTGTTTTCCAGCAGAGGGTGTTAAAGAACAAGTGGGAGGTCTGGTGGTAGGTGGCAACCTCTTCTTTCAGCACAGCTGCTTGCAGAGGGCATGTCTGTTTACACCTTGAACTAATCACAGTGACA
Organism: Cygnus atratus; assembly: GCF_013377495.2. NCBI lineage: Eukaryota > Metazoa > Chordata > Aves > Anseriformes > Anatidae > Cygnus > Cygnus atratus. Next base: position 110,818,526 of record NC_066364.1, read on the forward strand.
ACCAGCAGTGAAAACCTGGATGCGAGGAAATCCATGGGAATTTTGCCCAGACTTTTCCCTTGAGCTGTTACACTCCACAAGGAACACACATGGTTCAAATGCACTTCTTCCGATGCGTGGTACCTTTCCCTTCTACAGTGAAATTCATGCATATGAACAGATTTTTAGCTCGTAAGCAGCAGGCACCCAAGCATCCTCACGGTGCTAGTGCAGTGGAAGAACAGCAGCGATGCCCCAGGGCACACATGCAGGTAAGGAGAAGGACCCACTACTGTCTGGGTAACATCTCGTTGCCTGTCTTGACATTTCTAACAGGTGACTTCATCCCAGTTTTGTAATTCCCCCTTTGCTGGGTGGCTCTGTATTTATGATAAGTATTATTTGCACATCATCGCTGCCTCAGCTCAGCAGCTCTTGGAGTCTGTTTCCAAAAGAAGCTGTCACAGACAATAAACACCAAAGTAACCCCACTTCCAATTTAATTGTTTTCTCAAAATATCACTAGCAATTAGACTATATTAGCAACAGATTGTTTGCAGTAGCTCGCTCTCTGAGTCAAAACTGGTTTCTTTCTGTTTTACAATCACACAAAACATCTGAAACTAGAAAGTACCTACATTTTTTTCCAGAGTCAGAATCAAGTAAATAACAAACATTACTTCTACAAAAGCCAAAGTGTCTGGAAAACACAGGAGGAAAATATGTGACGGCTTGAATTTTTTTATGTTTACAAATTTATTGTGAAAGTTTTAAGAAAATACAGTGACAGGATTGCCTGCAGTACAGTAGGGAATGACAGTCAATAAATAAAACTAAAGGACTGTGCAATAAATAAATACAAGACTAATATACTATGCTTGTAGTGGGCCGATCAGTTTTAAATCCTCTGCCTAAGGCTGAACTTTACAACAAACAAACCACGCCTGTGTGCTTTTCTCTACTGGTGCTGGGTGAGCTCGTTTCTTTCTGGTTGGGCTCACCTTCCTCCCCACACACACACTGCTTGCCCGTCTCAGTTTCCTCCCTTAAAAAAAAAAAAATAAATAAATAAAATTCCAGCAGAATTTAAACACTGCCCAGAGGACGAGCTGTAAGGTCTACCTACTCTTGTAGGTGGCAGCTGTGATGAGGTGGCATCTAGGCTTGACCAAGACCCATAGTGTCCACAGACGTGTGTAGATGTGCACTGACGGCAGCCAGTCCCCTCATTATTTTCTGTACATGCCCCTCATTTAAGTAAGCTGTGCTGCACGTGTCAGGTATGTGCTGCAGTGTCCCCGGGGACTTCTCAGAGGCCGGCATAGCTGAGTGAACGCACATCTTCTATTACCTTTGGTGGAAAACATCAGGCCTTTCTTTTGAGCAGCACTGCATGGTTGAGGGGGTTCGGAGCCCTCCAGACAAGCGTCTGCAAAACCATCCCTGGCTCAGCGGCTGTGATCACGGCTAGGTAATTTGTTTGATTAGAGCATCCGTCTAAGACAAAGGGAGTGTAGTGGAGTGAATCGGGCTCTGGTCTCGTTTGCAGGTCTGGAGATGCACGGAGGAGCTATTACAAGTGACCTGTGACCTGGCCCACCCTCAGGTGAAACGGCTTTGCCCAGTCACCTCCTGTTAGCCTCAGCCAAATGACAGGCTGCGGGCGGCCCGCACCGCGGCCGGGACTCGCCAATTGTTAATCATACCGACAATATCAGAACCACGGGCCCAGCCTCAAGCTATGCAGATGCGAAAGCAGATGAATTTAAAAAAAAATAATGGGTTTTCAAACTTATTATGGCAATAGTGTTACTTACAACAAATCTGTCTGCAGTTTTGGGGCTGCAGAGATAAAAGGCCCCAGGAAAAATGTCAGTGGCTTGAGTTTATTTATATGTAAGGTAACCATGAAAAATGTCGGCATACCACTAATTGTAGGGCATATTTATTCTGCACAAGTTGTTTTCCACATTAGCACAGTTGTTAAAATGCAGTTTTGCCTCAGGAATATTATAACTTTATCTTCTGTAATTATAAATGTGGATGTTGCTGGGGTACTCTATACATTGAAGAAGAAATGTAAGAAATGGCCACTGCACAGAGGAAAACAAACATAATTAAAAATGTAATGCAGTAATTATATGAAACATACTTGGAAAGCGGAGACCCAAGGATAAGCGAGCAAAGCAACTATGGCATATTAGATCCTGGGTTTAGATTTGTATGCCTTTTCACTTCACATTTCTCCCATGGTTTTTCACTCAAACCAACTAACCAGGACCAGTTATCAAGGCAAACACGTTTGTGCAGCACCACGCTATTCTGTCTTGTTCGGTAGTTATAGTATAAGAGCAATTTTACTACAGGAAGTTAAAAACAGAAACCTGGAACCCAATGGCACATTAGAGTCACAATACAGCAAATGTTTAATGAACGACTCTATCAAAGCATCTTCAGATAGGGCAGGGAATATTTTAACTAAATAGTCAGTATTATGCAAAATACCTGATATCATCGATGAAACCATAACTCTGTATGTATGAAGCAGAAGACAGCCAAGGTCCCTGACCCTTAGTGAGTTTGGAGGGGCTTGGAGGAGAGAATGGCCATGTGCTGTGCAGTGCTATGTCCCTAATTCACTTTTCCCTGCCTTCCAGCCTTTCGGCTAAATCCCATGCTAAAGGATCCCAAATCATGTTGCCCTTTTGTTTGTGCAGCACCTCACGAAGCAGGTTGTTGGTCTGTGCCTGAGCTCCCCAGGCATGGTGCTTGCACAACACGCACACAACAAATATGCACATACACATATTTATCTATTAAAAACAACAGAGAAATACTGGGACCAAGAGTCTGTCTCTTTCCCAGGGGAGGGGCCATTTAATGGCGCATGAAAGTGCACGGTACTGTTTCAAGGTTTTCAGGTTTTGTTTGTTTTATTGATTCTTTACTTTTATACAAAACTGTGGATCATGCCATCCTGAGTTTAAAAGGCAGATAACACTAAATTCCTATTAGCATCTGGGCAAGGGCCAAGTAGAAACCTATTTATTGTACACCTACTATTCACCTACGCTTATCAGCAAACAATCCCGTTGGCCTGCTCCAAAACAGCAGGCCACATGGGCATTATTAGAAACCAGTCAGGTATAAAGCAGCCTGAGAAGTTTGGTACAGTTGGGAGGTTTGTCCGCCTCCCTGGTCAAAATCCTGCAGCATTTCCTTCCAGCTCCACCTCACACATCCTGCCCCATCTCTCATCTACCACACTCTCTTTTTCCTCTTTTTTCCCCTCCAAGGACACTTACTGCCCTCTAAAGGCTCCTCATACTGCAGTGTCCTTTCTCCCACCACAGCATCTCTTTGTGCCCTTCCTCTAGGTTTTGGCAATATCCCTGCTGAGGTGAACAGCGTGAACAAATGTTCCAAACTCCCCCACTTCCACACGTGGGGTGATCTGTGGCCTAGCAGAAAGCTGTGCAGTGACGTACCCCACGAAAAACAAGGACAGGCTCCATTGAAAGACCCGGCCTGATGCTGCCCAATTTGCTCAAGTGATGATTATTTTCGTTGTTCCACTTCCAGTTCTTGTTTGTGCTCATTCTTAACTCCTCCAAACTCATTCGTCCACCTTCAGAGTAAGCCCAGCTGTAGAGGAAGCCCCGGTCACACTGCTGCTGCTCCCCAGGCCTAGCCACAGAGAGCCCCTGTCGCAGAAGACCATGAGCTACAGGCACAACTCTCCCATCGCTTCATGTCACCGAGTCATCACCTCAAAGGGCTGGAGGGGGTTCCAGGAGGTCACCAGTCCCCTTCCCAGCCATGGCAGGATCACCTCTACCTGTGTCACTCCTGGCAGATATTTATCTTCGTGTTTTTAAGGCCTTCAGTGCTGGAGATGCTGCCGGATCCCCGGGCAGTATCTTGCAGTGCGTCACTGACCTTATCACAAGAAGGTTTTAACCTGAATCTTTCCTACTGCAATTTAAGCCCATTACTTCTTGTCCTATCTGCAAGAGGCGTGGAGAACTGATTATTCCTTTCCTCTTTGCAGCAGTACTTTACATATTTGAGGATCGTTTTGTTGACACAGACACTTCTTGGTACCGAACGCAGTCTCAGAAGACGTTTATCTCCCCATCGCTGAAACCAGACTACTTTTGGCTGTAATGTCCAGTGGCAGCATTTCTATTGTAAATTTACTTTACAGAATGAACTGAAAACTGAAATGAAACCTCATTGAAAATTTCACATTAAGGGAATTTATATTCCCTTTTTACTGTCCTTTAAATTACAAACAAGACTATTTTTGACTTACATGTAATTAAAATAAAAATAAGCAGATGTAGCTTTGCCAAATGCCAGTGCTGAATACTCATCACTTAGGCCCCCAGAAATTATCATGTGGGTTTAAAAAATAACACAATTATTTCAGCGATGCATATGAAGCAAATCGTAATTGCCATCAGGGCTAGGTTCTCTGGAAGCCCGAGGTGGGCTTCTACTCACCTCAGTCACCTATTCACACAGCAGAAAATTAGACATCTTGTCCATCTGCTTTGGGCTAATGAGTATGGAAAAGCTGACATATCTGTTTAAGGTGACATGAATGACTCTGGAAATGTCTCTCTTCTCCTAAGAGGGAGCCTAGGCATGCAAGGCTTTCACAACAACAAACAAGAATGGAGCAGGTTATATTTTCATAGTGGTTCTCCCCAGTGAAGCAGCATCCTCTCTGTTGGTATGCTTGCTTGATTCACACAAAAGCTGAGATCCTCACATCATCTCACATCTTCAAGGCCTTTAATAAAGGCAACAAATATCAAAATACCCATGACAAATTCACCAGTAGGTTAACAACTTCTACAAGAAGCTGTATTTCTGGTTGCTTTAGAGTAATTCAGCTCCCCCCAGAAGCCATGTTCACTTCCCCAGGGCCTTTAGCACTTTGCAGATGTCATTGACTCAGGGACATGTCCCCGTTGAGGAGTAGCCTGCCAGGTATTTTTCTGCTTCCATGCTACAGGCACCTTTGTTTTACCACAGACTTTTAGGAGCTACAACTTTCCTAAACTAAGCTGTGTACAATTCAGAAGAGAACAGGCTATACGTCTGACTGATGGATGGCCAACTCTTTGGTTGGCTTCTGGGAGTGAGCTTTCCTTCATGAAGTACCGAGTTAGCACATACTGCCTGGTCCTAAGCGAGGTGGGCAAGCTCAGCATGCATTTTAAGGTTTCTCTTTCAGAGGGCTTCTGAGTCCAGATAATTTTGAGGCCATGGGCTCGACCCAGGGTCCTTGCCTTGGAACAAAGGCAAAAAGCAGCCAGGCTGTAGAAGGAAGGAGAAAAGGGATACGGTTCCCAGCACCACTGGTGGGAGCTGACGAAATAAGGAACTAAGGTCAATAATTACAAAACTCTGACATGGTCAGGTGAGGTCTGTCCAAAAGGCTCTTTTTCCCTGTCTGACAATGTTTGAGTAAAGGACACAGGGCACACACACAGGAAAATCTCTCCCCTGGTGTTCTGCTTTGGGAAACATCAATCTGGTGCCTCTGAGATTATAGTCAGATGGTTGTATTTACTACTCACTGATGTACATATCTGCATGAACTTGCCTTCTTGCTCTATGAGCCAATTTATATCATATTTTCCAATGTTTCCAACACTGCCAGCCCCTTATGGACCACAGTAATGCAACAGGGCCCTCCTGACCCCTGCTCCTGGCCAGGGAGGAACAGTGTCGTGGGAAAGGGCCTACCGACTCCTTTCCTAAGTGCCAACATGCCCAATTTTGACCAAAACGGCGTTCAGTGACCTTTAAACCTCTCCTTTCTTTTATCAGCTCAAGTAGTGAGGTGCACTTGTCCTCTTAATGAAGTCAAAATGACAAGAGACTCTTACAGCGAAGTGACAAGGCTCTGGCAGTTGCTGTTAGTGAAAGGCTCTTAAAATATGTTCTGCCGTTCCAAACTAAAACCACATTTGAGCTTAGCAATCTGCCCTTGGGCTTGCCACAATGGTGAAATTAGTCAGATCAACTGTATTTTTCTTCTCAACAGATTTGTTTGCTCCAAAGCCAAGCTGGGAAGTCTTCTTGTGCAACATATATATATATATATTGCTCATATGTCTTTATGCTGTGGAAGCAGGATGAAAAAGTGGACATGAAATGGTTCAGAAGGTACTGCTTGGAATGAAGATTTCCCTGTTTCATCAGGAAAAATCCACTGGGGGAGCTGCTGGAGCAGGAGGGAAGAGTTGTGATGAGCTGAGCATGCAGAAGCCAGGCCAAGAAAGCTTCTGGGCTACAGGGTTATGGAGGCAGAGCTGATGGTTACAGAGGTGAGCCTTGGGCAGTGCGGAGCAGCATGTTTCCATCACCTGCCTTCTGTGCTGCTATTGCCTGCATGTATTTTGGGAGATATGTCACTCCCCTAGATCCCTGCAAAAAGTCCAATGACTTGTCATTTTGTGCCCGGGATGTCAAGGGAAGGCTGTTGAATGTCACCCGTTTTATCCAAAGCAGTGCCCACAGCAGTCAAGCTGTGCTAATTTGTAGGAAGGACCATTTTATACATCTCACCATGATGCATTTCAAAATCCACCAGTGCAGAAGTGAGGTGCTTTCAAAGCAGACTGGAAGTTAATCCAAAAGGAGTTTTTTTTCCCCCAATCTAAAGCCAGTTGAGAGTCCTTCTATTGACTTTGATGAGTAGGGGACTTTGGAGTAGGGCCCCATATCATGGAGACTTCATAGCTTGCTACATCAAAGAAGGGAGGAAAAAAACAGCTTTTCGTGTCCAATGCATCCACTGCACCCTTTGAAACCCAACTCAAACAAATGAAAAGCTTGCCATTTAGTAATTGCCTCCTGCTCAGTGAGTAGTGAAGTTTTTTCCTTTCTTCCCTCTCCTCCACAACAAATTCTCACTAGGATTTTGTTCACTACAGACAGCAAACATAATTACAAGACAGATCAGAACAGCTTACATAATGCCCTTTATAGAAACCTGCCTTACCTCAGAGGCATATTAGCATTTCTTATGGGTTTAAGGGGTGAGGGATTAATTACAGATTTTCAAAATATACCTAATCACATATTTACTGGAGGAATAAATAATTCACGTTTCATATGTCGCCATGAAATGACTGTTTTCTTTTGAAGATTAAAAATTTGAGGCTCGAGGAATGTTGAAGTTCAAACTCCAAATAAAGGCTCCTAATCCTTTATAGATTAGCATTTTCCTCACATGAAAAAAATACAGCAGAAACTCGCTCCTTCACCTGAGTGACTCACAGGCCCACTGAAATTTCTCACTTGGCAGTCCCTCAAATGAAATGAGTGTGGCATAAAAAAACATGATTTGTTCATTTACTTTGGCACTCGGGTAGCTTCAGCTAGGATTTCGGGAAGCACCTAAAAGACTGGAGAGCACGACTTTCCCCGATCCCTGGTTTTTGCATGGGGCTGAAGCAGGACCAACAGCATCGTTATGGGGGCAGTGGCTGGTGCCCTTCTCCGGGGCCAGCGCGGGGGCTGCTGCTCTGCCGTGCGTGGCGGTGGCAACCAGGGACTTACTCACGTGCTCAGGGAGAGCGCCTTTAAACGCTTCACGGCATTGGGTCGTTTAGAAGCATAAATCAGCGTGCCCCTTGCCTGACCTGCCCTAACATACAGCCAGTGGTTTCCTCCGTTATATTTTATTTTATCCAGAGTTAGCGAGAAGAATATCCCTTCAGCATTTAGGGAACTATACAAATTATTACAGAAGAGCAAGTAGCTGCCTCCAGAAAGAAAATAACTGCTTCTGAGCATTTTATATATAAAAAAAATGCTGCCTTCAACAACAATAATTGCCATGTTAACCACAACATATATAAATATATATATATATATTAATAACTACAGATGCCACAGGAGAGAAAGAAGGAAAGTCAGACCCCATGTGCCTGTACCACTGGTCTTGAGTTGGGCTTTGGTAGACTTACAAAGGAAGAGAGTAAATTGGAGACTTGAGCCCCATAATGCTTTTGTGCACATATACATGACAGTCCAAATGCATCCACTCCAGTCCTGGTACATTATGGAAACTGGAAAAAGGCAGAAGAATGGCTTAGATGAAAGAAGACCTGGCTGGGTCGCCCCTTGCTCACCCTACTCACAGGACAATGACCTATGGGACACATGGAAAACACTTCCCACTCTAGCCTGCTCTGTTCTCCAGCTCTGTGACGATCCTTAAAATAAAGCCAGTATGCTCCTTTAAAATAAAAATGTACAAGAAATACCGAATACCATATATACTATCAATGGAGTCTACCTACACATCTACCAAAGTTCCTAGAAAGCAGGAAAATAAACACTGAATTATAGCGATTAACTTGCAGAGTGGAACAAGCCCATGTGTTTGGACAGATATAAAAAAATAGCAACTTGCTAATCAGCATTTTAGTTCTTCACAGGCAGAGCAATGTATGCAGAGTAACATAAGCCAAGACAACCTGATGCTTGGGAAGACTCTGGGCCCCATTTGGCCTTTCCTTGCACATCACCTTGTGCAAGTGGCTTAATCTTTCCGTGCCACACCTCCCTTAAAATGCTTTCCACTTTATAAGCTAAAATGATTGTATACAAACTAGTTATCAATTTAATCGAAGTAGGTGGAGAAGTGGAAACCCACTCTCATAATTACATTGGGAACAGAAAAGTTATTTCTACTTTGGAGTGTTTCAGAGAGTCTACTTTTTTATATATTTTACACATTTTTCACCAGTTTAATATCCATGGAAAAAATATATTTTTTTTCTTAGAACAATGTCTTACTTTCACTTCTGCTTTCAGTAGTAATTACATAATAACGTATACTTTAAATCAGGCAAAAATACTCTGGGGAAAGTATTGATAAGATTGGTACAACCTACAGAGATGACACCATTGTACAATTTTGTCTACTAAAATATTCAGCTTTCCTGGACAAAAGCTCACACACTTTATAAATGTGTTTTTTTATTAATAGCTATATATCAGAAATATTTAAGTGTAAATGCACAATTTAAGTTCTAAAATCATTTAAAGCAAGTAAAATACCATACACTGATGGCATCATCAAATGGATAATGTCAATGGTACAAGGTGGTACAAGAGAGTAGCAGAGCATCCTTAGCCATAAGTACAAGCAGTGAACACTGTAGGACAGATTTATAAATGTACTGCCAGCCATTTAAAAAGTCTTCTCCCTCTCTCGCCCACACAATATTAATTACCTGCACCAGCTTGTGCTAATTCATTTTCCTTACACCTCAGTAGAGGAAGATGGTGTTCAAAGTAAGCAGCGTCAAGATACAGCATAAAGAAGCTATGGATCCTCTGAAACTGCGTTTTTGGGGAAGGGGATGGAGGGGAGAGAAAGAATAACACCTATAAGTTATGCTTCAAACTCAGTTTCATTCCCTGAGTCATGTAAATAAATATCCAGCCAGCTCAATCCCCATCCCACAGCTTCGGCACAGCAACTCTAATTACTCATCTATAAACAATGCAGACAAGCCATCGCTCAATGCCGCGCTACGCCTCATGGCCACACGCTTTGCATTCTACCTAGGTAAATATTAAAATGAATATAATCTACTATATTTTAAGGGTAAAGTTATCTGCAAAGCCCAGTGATTCATGAGCTCTCCGAATGTACATAAAGTGCTTTAGTGAAAACATTTCCTAAGGGCCTGATCCAGTCATGCTTCTCAAACCCTCCGCAGCTGTCTAGACTGGAACAGAAAGGTCATTCAGCCACTGAAGGCCAATCTATCACTCCCATTAAAAAAGAAAATACCCGAACTGCTCCAAAGGTTCAATTTGTGGATTGGATTGGGAGATACGGAAAGAACAGCAAAGTTCCCGCTCCCCAGGGGGACGAAGGCTGGCACTGAGCCCGCACCCTTCCTGGGGCTCGTTTCGAGGCTCTGAGCAGAAAGCCAGAGGGTCCCACGAAAACTCCTGACTCAAAGCACATCCCTTTTCCTTTTCTTTTTATTTTTGAAGTGCCCAGCCAATGCTGCAAGGCAAGCAGCCGCTGTGTTCTTCCACACCAGGACCTTTGCTCTCTGTCTCCTTTCCCTCTGTACTGGAGGGCTCATGTTGGCAAAATCCAGAGTTCATGTCCCATGATAGCCGAAGTCAATGCTCATCTCAAGACTCTCCCCTAGCCTATAACTTACGGATGGAGCATCCTGCTTTCTCCAGGCTATGCACGGCCCTTCGCTGCTCTAACCCTGCTGCCAAGCCTGCTGCAGAGAGTGCCCTGGAGATGCTGGAGACGCGTATTGCTCCCTCCTCCATTGCCAGACGGAGACACCCAGGTCACTGCTGGGTTGCAGAAGATGCTCACGGGCTAAGGAAGCATATGTCCCCTTACTGCCCCTCCTGCAATTGCATTTCAAGCTGTAAAATAACCCTGTATCCGGGGGTTCCCTGCATGCTGCACAATCAGGGGGTGACCTGAGCATCATTAAGCTTGGGCAACTGGGACTGAAGAAGCCTCTGCAGAGGACAGCTGGGAAAGCCCAAGAAGACGATGCCCAGCAGATGAGAATGGGGCATTTTTCCACCTCGAGCGCAGGCAGCTCATCCAACTGCTATGGGTCAGCAGCAAAAGGAGCTGGATATCATTGCCCTGTGAGTTCCCTCCTCCCCGAAGTAGGGGAGAGCACAAAGAAGCCAGCGCGGGGAATGACAGCGCTGCTTGAAAAATGTATTCCAGCTGCTCTCCTTAAACTGCAAGCCACGGCCCAGTTGTTTGCGTTCACAAACATTTTTAAAGAGGCATTTCTGGGATCTGATAGGACCTGCCTACAGACGCAGACCTTTCAAAAAAAAGGGAGGGAAGGAGACAAGAAAAGGAGACCTCCTCTTGGATCTCCTCTTTTCCATTCAGATTTCAACCACTAAATAAAATGTCAACTTTTTCCCTTCTTCATTAACCTTTGCTGCTTATTGTACAGCCAGTTCCAGCACTCGCGGGGTACTTGGGAGGATCAAATCACGGCATTCATTTTACTCAGGGCTTAGGCACAACTTGAACTGCAGTCCAAGACAGGAGGGAGGGATAGGGAGGGAAAAAGCAGAAGGCAAGGCTATTATCCCAATCCTGCCTCTTCAGCGGTTTACATGTTTAATAAAGATTGAATTTAGAGAGAGGGGAACCCGCAACTTAGTAATAATTCTCTTCACAAGTTCTACTATAATTAAAAAATAGAGGAAAGGTCACGACGAGTGCTATTGAAAATAACAGACAGACCTGTAATTATAGCAGGGCCTGCTAAACCAAGGGTTAAAGGTCTCTTAATACTCTGTCAGCATTTCCACTATAACCCCTCAGTTTCAGGGGTTTACAGCTCGCACATAAATATTTGCTGCAGGCCAAAAATGGCCCTTCAAGGGGTCAGCAAGAGGAGCTAAATTTTATTTACATATTTATAAAAAATGTCCTGGCTCCACAGAAGTGGTGTGTCCCACTGGCACAGTTCCTTGGGACGAGGAGGGAGTGCGGGACCGTATGGGGTGGGCAGAGGAGCTGGGAACACATTTTACCCGGAGCAAGTGGCTCCAGCTCCGTAGAAACCCTGTACAGAGGCAACGATCTGCAAATACAGTATGTATTATAAAACTGAATCCTTAAATAATAAGTCCGTATTCCTACCATGAATTACACAGATAATCACTCCCACTGTTCAGCCAAGCATGCACATAAGTCTTTGAAAGATGAAAACCTAGGGCCTTGCTAGCATATTGGTTTAACTTAAATCAGTACTTTAATTGATTTATTTAAGCCAGTGCCAAACCCGGTGTGACTCCCTGATTTCTGCTGAAGAGCAGTTTATTTCGTTTTAGTTCAAGAAAGCATATCTTGATTTTTTTTTTCCAACGCATTCCTTCCTCCCGTTTTTCACTATCTCTGTATTTATGTGACCTTGGGTTGACATCAGTTCAGTTCTTGAGGACAGAAGAGGTAAAACAGCCACGACCTTGTCCAGGGCTCCCTCCGTGAGGGACAGAGCCACTGCCTGTAAATAAGGGCCGTTGGGACGTCTCTGGCTGGTGCAACCACTTGCCACCCCTAATTTCAGCTGCCTACAGGTTGGGGAACCTAAGCTGCTGTTGCCATCTCTGCAAGTCCTACTTTCTTTTCTTTAAAAGAAACCCCCATGCTTCTGGCCCACAGAAAAAAATAAATAACATCTAAAGCTTTACAAACTCAAATTAACATCATCCAGAAAGCTCAGATCAGAAACAAAGAGTTCCAAAAGAAGGAAAAACAAAACAACAACAACAAAAAAACACACAGCAGAAACTCTTCTCTCTTACTGGCATGATATATAAGCTAGCCTCCTGACTTTTGGGAGGTTATCTCACGATTTTCAAACGCCTGCCATTAGCAATCAAAATAAAGCCAGTTTGATTTGCAGCAAGAGCTTCTCCATCGCCACCTGGTTCAACCGGACTGCCCTTCTCACGTGGCCTCGTGTCGCCCAGGCTCTTCAGTCTTGGCTTCATGCTCATTTAGAGGGACTGGTGACAGAGGAGTGAGAGCACTAAATGATCTGGGCTCTTCTCAAATTAATTTACTGGAGCTCTCTGATGAACGCAGTGGTCCAGAGGTGAAGGAAGGGAAAACTCAGCTAAAATGATTAACCAGGCAAACCCTTCCAGAAACTCTTCTTTTTTCTGTACCTAAAAATGTCACAAAATAATACATTTCTTTTCCTAGCTAACTTCAGCATCTTTTGCAATACGCTCCTAGAGGAGCTCTTTTTTTTTTTTTAAGCTAAATTATATTGAGGATATATAACTTTTTTCTTTTTTTTTTTCTTTTTAAAGTTTCTAACAAAATATTTATTGTGCAAGACCCAGAAGATAAAAAAGATGCAACTGTTTTTCTTGGTTTGTTTTAAGGTTATTTACTTAGGACTAAGCACCTCATTTTTCTTGTGTACAAAAAGTAATTATGCAGTCAAAAGAATTATGGTCCACATACTTCAAAACATATGAAAAATGTAAAACTTTATTACATACATTAATTTCTAACAAAGGACGTCTCCAGCATCAGTGTAACTGGTATGAGGCAGATAACTGATGTACGGTATATTCGTTGATGTTCCTCCCAAATGGGTTTTATAAAGGCAAACAAACAAATAAACAATTTCTTTCGTTATGTCTCGCTCTCTCTTATAAATTTCATCAGCCTCATATGGGCAAGGAGGGTTGTCCATGGATTATTATTTTTTTTTTATTACGCTAAAATATTCTGCTCTAGCAATCTGTTCACCATGCTTTCCTTTTATTACCTGCACATCTCCCTGAACATCTCCCGCTTTTCTCAAACGATGCAGTTCCAGTTCCTACCCAGGTCACTGGCCTGTTCTGTTATTTTTCTCCCCCCTTTTTCTTCCCCTGGTTGAATTTTGGTGAGCGTGGCCAGCTCCTTCGTACTAAATCAGCTGGGCTGGGGGACCAAGGCAGGAGTTGTAAAAGCGAAGTTCACAGCATCCTTATCTTTAGCTGAGCCACTTTAACTTTCTAACTATACATCTGGGTACCATATCCAAGAGGAAAAGGATAGCCATTTAAAACGTCAAGAATAACTGAAATCAGTTCTCCTCAGTGCCTCTCGTGAAGAAACAAAACAAAATTGAAGTGTGAAAGACAGATTCAAGGTCGACTTATTCTTTAGCTTTAAACGAATAAATAATACAAAACCTGAAATTTTTAATATTAATTCAATGACCTAAACAGATACCTCATGTCCTTCCAGTACACGTTTATTTGTTGCTGCTGCTTTAAATGCAATATATCTATAAATATGTAAATTTATCATGGTTAGGCACACCTTTTGCTCCATCAATACATGTGACAAAGTACTAGTAGGCCAGAGTAAAAAAGACTCAGGGCATTCAACAAATAATACACACTCATAAATGCTGGGGGTTTCTGTTTCAGTGAGGCAAAGATACCACACTAATTCAGCCAAACAGCAACTTCTGCATCCCGATTTCAGCACAGATGACTGCAGTATTTCACAGATGACTGCAGTGCCTTGTCAGGATGCCTCTGAGCAAACTTTAGGGAGCAGTTTGGCAGCAGGAGGGGAGAGGGCTCTGCTCACGTCACACTTCTGGTCAGCTCCTGGCATAGCCGGGCAACCAATGGGACAACTAAAACTGTGTTACTGAGCCTTAAGACCTAACAGCAGTAATGATGACACGGTTGTTTGTTGGCATCTCGGTCCTCACTTTTATGGGCCTGGGCTCAGCCAGGTGTATGGAAGCCTCCAAAAGGCAGAGAAATCCCCAGCTGAAGTTCTGGGTCTGAGCTCTCTAAATCTGGTGGACTTTTGAACTTGGAATAAGCATAGCATTTGGGGAGCTCAGGGCAAAGGGGAGGGAAAGATTTATTTCGAATTATACCTAAGGCATGAGAACCACAGTAACCCTAAAGGCTTCCAGCCTCAGAGCCAGCGAGCAACCCTGCCTTCCCCAGCCCCTGAGCTTTCCTGGGCTAACTTGAAAATCTGAAGCCACAAGTCTCTATTCTTTTGCACCTTGTTTAGTCCTCTCTCCCTCTATCTATCCACGAAAAAGCTTTCAGTGTTTCAGGCATACTCATCACAGGTATCATGAGAAAAGCAGACCAGGGCCAGTTCTCAATGGACTGTTTGTTTTGGGCTGAAATCTATCCACCTCCATTTTGGGCGTCCATCGGCTGAGCCACCATTTGACATGCCTGGCCCCAACAATCACAGGGGCTTGGCGGGTTAAAAATGCTAGGATTTCATTTTATTGCAGGGATATTATTCATTCTTGGGAAGGTTCAAAAGTACATGCGTCAACTTATGTCATCAGGGTCAAACAAAGTGGCATGCAGAATCCTAGCCAGATTGCATCGGCAGAGGGGTCTGGAGGCAGAGCTGAAGAGCAAGGAGGAAGAAAAATTCTTTTCAGGGCATACTCTGGATCACTTCATCCTTCAGCAAGGGGAGGGCAGAAGGTAAAGGATCCCCTCTGAGAACATTACCCTGAACAGCGCGAACTGAAATTGAGTTGTGCACATTTCACTGTGGTTTCCCCTGCTTCTTGCCCAGCAACATGCCGATGGGTAAGGCCATCCACTAACAACACTTCCTCAATCACCAAAACATGCCTCCAACATACACCAGCAAGCCCACAAGTACACACAAACTAGCACAATAATAGCATTAGATGCCATTAACAAGCTTTAGCCTTGTTTCTTTTCAGTGGAAAAAACTATTTGACATCCCTCAAGCCCAGGCTCAGCACTGCTTGACCCTTTCCCTTCCCTGCCTACATTAAAAGAACAACTAAATAGTTGCACATAGAGAGAGCGGCCCCTCCTCACTCCAGGTGTCTGCATTTTACTTAGGGCCCCAAGCTTGATTCAGCTCATACAGTTTCTGACAAGCTTCAGCTGGCCCTCGTCACCAGACAGGCAGATCAATTAACAGAGGGATTTTTCTTCCCTAGCTCTCTTCCTGGACCTTTAACCCCTTGTGTGTCCTAATGCTCTATGAAAGAAGGGCAAAAAGCAATTGCCAGAAAAAAAAAAATAAAGGACTGTTTTTTCTTTCTGCCATTTAAAGCTTTTTCTTTTTCCTTTGGATATTGTGGTTTTGCATTTTCTGCCCATCTCAGAACCCCGCCTTTCTGTACACTTTGGTTGTTCAAAACTTCTCATTTATTCCACCAGAACTGAAGATTTGGAAATTCCCCCTTCCCATTATTATTATTTTAAATCTCACTACGTTTTGCTATTGAAAGTAGTGAAAGGAATGAAGTTTAACATTTTCTTTGGGGTGGAGAGTTGTTTTCCACTTGTTCATTTTTCTTTTTTTTTTTTTTCCCCACTGCACCAGTTTTTCCAGGTTGGCACATGGAAAAGATAAATTCTGGCTAAAGAGGCCAAAGACCAAGCCCATAGCTGACACTCTGTGAGCTTTCTCAAAGAAAAGTTGTCAGAGTACAAAAGCAAAGGAAAAAAAAAAAAAAGATTTTGTGGATGGAAAGGAATTGCAACAAAAAGGGTCAAGAAGAAAACGATTAAAAAAAAAAGTTTCTAAAACTGCAAAATGGAAAATAAACTAAATAACTTCAAACTGGAAAAAAAGCATAAATGGTTACAAATTGCCCCATGAAACAGAAACAATGTCAACATTGACAATTCTATTCTGCAATTTAATTATACCCCAATTTGTCTTTGGTGAGAGTGTACAAGAGAGCACGTCAATGGCATGAGAAGCTCCTTCAGCAACAGCAAAACATAATAAATAAATTTAATTGCTAGTGATAATAATTAGACATTTCTGTGAAAAACAGTTCCCAGAACTACTGAAAACTATCGAGAAAAATAAATGTTATGGCTACTACAGGGAAATCCATTTAAATGTATTCATACTGATAAAATAACACTGGTGAGGTCTTTTAATTATTTTTACTTTGGGGGAAAAACAAAAAAAAAAACCCTCTCACAGTTTCTTAGGAGAAGCCTACACCCTTACTTGTAGAAATGGATTCTGCCTTTCACTTTAGTACCAAAGTAGTGCCACAGCAGTAACGATAGTAATGATAAATGATAAATAATATAAATGCCACGCAACCCATCAATGCTGCATCAACGATATACAAGCACACAAATCTAAAGGTGGAGAAACAAAAGTTGTTCTTCCATAAATAGCCTTCAGCTGGTGAAATACACCTCAGCACCAGCACACATCACTTTATCAGGCAGACAACAGCTTCAGCTCTTCCTGGGTGGAAGTGATGGTTTCCTGCTATCTCTTCTGAACGCAGGTATACGTGCTTTCTCAGGAGAGGGTAGAAAACAAGAGGATGAAAAATCCCCTAGTGAAGCGGGCATAATAAATGTGAGCTGTCGGGCAGAGTTAAGGGTACAGCATCTCCTCTCTGGTTTATAGGGCATGAGTTTCTTTGCAAGGAAGGAGGGAGAGGGCAGTTGGTAATCTTTCACTGTGTATGAGAACTCCTTATCGTGGATTTGGTAACAGAGCACTATTTCTTGGACGGATGACTGCTGTTTAATCTTTTCAATGCTTGTCAGGAAACACGAAGTCACTACTGACACAGATTGGGAAGGCAGTAAATAGCGAAGGCGGGTCACTGATGAACAAAAGAAACAATAAGCATGAGGAAGTGTTAAATGATTATCTTTAGGTAAACAGATTGGTGGGAATACTTACAGAAGGGAAGGACTCTCTCTCCTGGAAAGAAATGGCTCCAGAAAGAACATGGCACTCTGGTGGATGCTTGGCTACACATTAGCTCCGGAGCTGGAAGGGTAACTTCAGTCCTTAGGATATGTAAACAGGGGGATATAAGCTAGAAGCCCGAGGTAATATTATCTTTGTCTGTGGCACTGGTGTGACCACTAATGGAATAGTGAATCCAGTTCTGGTGCCTATGTTTCAAGAGGTTGTTGATAAATTAGAGAGAAGAGTCATGAGAATGGCTAAAGGACTAGAAAACACTGTGAGGATTAGAAAACAATTGTGAGAGGCTCAAGCAGCTCAGACTGTTTAGCTTAATAGAGAAAAGGTTAAGGAGTGACTTGCCCACAGTATACAAGAAGCTTCAGAGGAAACAGAAATTTGATGGAGGGCTCTTCAGTTTAACAAAGACACATAAAACAAGATCTGATGTCTGCAGGTTGAAACTAGACAAATTCAAGCTAGAAATTAAAAGGAAATTTTTAACTGTGAGAGCGCTTAGCAATGGGAACACTTTACTGAATATTGTGGTGACTTCTCCCTCATGATGTATTTTAACACCAGTTTTAGAAGGTCTGATGAATGATATAGCATCATATAAAGAAAGACCTTAAAGGAGTCCTGTGTCCTTCACTAGGCAGAAAGGCACGCGAGATAATGGCATTGCTTCTCTCGGTCTTCAGCATCCAACAATTTATAATCTGTGCTTTATGTCTAGACATACATGGCTATCTTCACTGATGTGTAACAGTGTGCCTGTTATTAAAAAGCCAGTTTTGGTCTGTTCATACTCTTATGCTGTTACCAGGGAATAGAGAACATGGCTCTTAGATGATACAAACGATACTGAAAACTTTCTAAAAGAGTTGTTGCTTCTGTTCACATCAATGCCAAAAAGAACAATCTTAATTTGTTAGTCCTACACAGTGCAAGCACAGAAGGCCAGTGACTCATTCCACTTCTCCCTTTTAGTCAGATTATGCCCAATTTTCACTTTTAATTTGAGCGTAGATCTTGCCAGCAATTAATATTGCTGTCCTCAAATGGTCCCAGAGGGAAGCTCAGCAGGTCTGAAATAACAGGGTGTTTTTGTAAGGAGTTTATAAATGCACCACTGCAAACTTCAAAAGTGACCTCTCTGAAATGCAGAATTGCATTATCAGTGCTGATCTACTCTCAGATTCACAGTCCTGCTCATTGTATAATTCATTAAGGAGTGAGCCTAATGAGCTAAATGAATGCATTCTTCCACCACAGTTTAGATAACATTCCTGAGATTAAACCGCTCATTTCTACTTCTTCATTCATCCCTGCAACACTTTGCATGCAGTTAATTACTGTAGATTGGTTTCTTGTTGAATCAACAAGATTTGACGGTAGGGCCCCTTTGAAAGTTAAAGCTAAGATGAGTAGTGCAATGGGCTGATCAATCCCATGGTCCCAAACATTTGTCAAATGGGATTTAATGAAAGAGGAGTGTCCTTGCTAACATGCTAAATCCAGCCTGTAATCCCCACTATAACAAGAAAACAAAGACGTTTCCATCCCCTCCTATATCAGGAATAGAGATAGGATGGTGGAATGAAGTGAACATAAAATAATTGTACACACAGAAGCTTATGCAAAAAGGCTTTGTTTGGAAGTGCTGGAAAGCCACTCACCCCGAAACAATGGGGCAAATTAGCATGCATCCAGCCCAAGGGTGCAAGCAGCACACACACGCACTCCCGGTGACGGATGCTTAGCTCTTGCTGGGAGGTCACCACTACGAATCTTTCTTGAGAAGGCGGCATGTCAGATTTCAGACACTTTCCCTACAAATGGGCTTTTGCAGCTCAAAGGAGGAGGGGGGAGCTTTTCGATCCAGATAATAAAGTCCATTTACATGAAAAGATGCCGCTTTCAATGACATGATTAATTTCGGAAATACCTGGCATCTGAATGAAGCAAAGACTTCAAGAGATGACTGATGATGAGAAAAGATAATTAGGCAAATGTCAAGAGTCAGTGTTTTGATTGGTGACTGAGGGGCTGGTCTGACTAGGTTATCGTATACTCATTCCAGATGGAAATGAAAGGTCTTTGTAGGGGAGAACAGGATGATGCCTTCATGGTTAAAGACAAACTCTCTTTAAGCCTAGATTTTTCCTGGGTTTCTCTCCGTTGCAACCAGCAGTGAAGCCTCCTGCCCCAGCAAGTGCTCTACCTGAACAGCTTTTCAAATGGTACTGGACCAAATTTGCCCCATTTGAACCTTAAAATGTTTTTATCATGACCAATATATCTTGCATTTTATTACTGAGTGGTCTTTGGCTTTTCAAAACATCCCAGGCTGACTTCTCCCCACCTCTCCAGAGCTGAAAGATAACACTGCCATTTTGCGGAGAGGATCAAAGACAGGCCCTTCCCCAGATGTGCCCAAACGCCCCCTCAGCTTCCCACCAAATGCCTGGGGTAGCGACGTGGCACTGAGTGCTGGTGCCCTCCACAGGACAGATAACAAACCGAAGAGGATGCCGGGGAACCCAGCGAGGTGTACTCTGACAGGATTGTCCTGTTGGGATTGACGGATTATCTCCCTGTCAGAAAAGGAAGCATTCACAGGACCCTCTCCCTAATCCATCACGGCACTCCCGACCGCGCTTGCCACTGCTTGCCCCTTCTCCACGCACGCCGCTTTTGATTTGTGGACATGCTGGCTTTGTGCAGTCGTATTTAATCCTCAGCAGGAAAACCGCCAGTGCTGGAGACCTCACTGGGTTTCCAAACGTGTTTTCAGATGAGCTCAAAGCACAGCGTGCTTCGTTTCTCCATTGTTGCAGTGCAGACCAAGCATCAGACCTGGCTCACCATCTATTGAACCAGCTGCCAGCGAAGACCTCCTCTGCGAAGGCAGGCCAGGAGGAGCAGTCAATGAAGCACTGGTCTGCTAAGTCATACCTAATTTGGCTAGCCATCCAGTGCTGAGGCTGCTATTAGTTAATCTTCATGTAATTTGTTAAAGTAGGCTTTATGAAGTACTGGAAATAATCGTCTCCCTCCCCTCTTCTGAATCCTGCAGCCGTGCACGGTTAGGGGTTTAATAACAGACTGTATCGTGCAGTCAGAAATGGTGAAGGTTTTATAGCAGTGCATTAGCCAGAGGTGGATAACCTATCTCTAGAGGCTTGATTGACTGGAAACATATTCTTAGCCTGCTTAAAACTGCTTAGAGTGTGTCACAGAGGTCCCCCAAAATAAAATGTTCAGTGTATTTAGTGAAACCCTACACCCTAAGTACATGTAAGGGCACTGTAAGATACTAATTAGGTTGTAACATAAAACACCGTAAAAAGCAAAGCATGACATACAAAAAAATGTTTTAGCTCTGGCCAGCTCTTTCATGTTAGAGAAATACATTAAAAATATATTCATAGCAAATATACTGAGGCTTTGAATAGATCTGTTTCTAATAGTAGCCCATAGCTAGAAAAGATAGATATTGCTCATTATGGAGAAATTTCTACTTAGAATTGTCTTCAAATATTAGAAACTATCCTTATTTACTTTTTGTTTATATATATATATTAAAAAAAAAAATCAGCTTCCACAAAGACCAGCAAATTAACATTTTGATGACACTGGTTATATGCATGTCCAGCACTTCCACCCCCCAATCTTTTTCCCAGGAAGGCTAAGGAAAAGGATGATACCAGATGAAAATAATGGTTCTGCAGGATGGCACACAAAATTAGAATAATAAATGATGATAACAAATAATTTCAGAAGTGTAACACCAGATCTTTTCCTCTGAAATTTAAAATATTGCTCAAACACCTTTCACTGGAGCACTAGTAGAAAGTTAGTTGTTTTAAGGTGAAAGGCAAGTCTTCAGTTCTATCTCACGAAATCACTCACAAAGTACAAAAGCAGTGTCCTGTTTTTTTTTCAGCATCTACAAATTCTGAGATTCTTAGTATTTTATTTTTTAAGCATTAGATGTCAGCCAAAAGATTTTCTCCATGCTTTTACATGTTTCTTCTGTTATCTAGTGTCACTCAAATATACCACATTGTATAAATTAAAAACATGACCTCCTTAATAATGTTGGGAATTAGTATAATTTTTAAACATTTAAGAATATAATTATTTACCTGCATTATAAATATTAACATAAAACATGTGTGACATACTGAAAGAAACATACCTCAGCACTGTCACGTATAAATCTAAATTCATCAAACAAAATTATGTGTACATATGTAGTTTTATAGGAAAAAATCTAGGTGGGATAGATCCCAAAGCCTTTATAAACACCTCTAATGACACATACATAAATAGAATTTGTATTGTACAAAAACAACTGCATAGATTTAAATATCATCATACCACTACCAAAAGTTACCTTTGGAAAAAGCCTTGGCATTGTTACACGTTATTGAAAGGAATGAAGTGCTAATTTAATAAATATGTTGCTAGCTGTGTTCAAACTAAACACCAATAATGTATGTTTGTTGTTGTACGTGCATAAGGTTACGGATTGCAAAACCCCCTGTTAGGAAAAAAGCTGCGTTTTATCAATGAATATATTCTTCTTGGGATTTTATGGCTTTGCTTTCATGTGGATGGTCACTCTTCCTCCTTTGTTTGGTAAAGGTACAGTTTATATTTCTTCTCAGATTTCGCATTTCCCTTGAAGGTTTTTGTGATTAACAATATAATATTTTTATTGAGTTATTTCACACACAAATGACTGGGTCCAAAGGGTATTCTAGGTTTACAAGATTTTACTAATAACTATGTTCCCCTTTGTATTAAAGCTGCTAATTAGTGCTTTTAAACAGCTCAACATTTAATTCTTTGAAGGCACCATATCAAGGGCTGATATAAAACTGTTTATGTCGAAGGATATATAAAATAAGAAGGTGTTAAACCCAACACAAATTGAGTGGCAGGGGGTTCCCTAAAGTGCTAATTTTATGTTTGTTTTCATCTCATTTAAAGTTAAGATGTCTGCATTACAACAGTGATGTGTAACATGCTTTACATACAGATTAAGCAAAATGTGTCAATTTATGAGACTTATTTGCCTGGAGAGGTAGTCACTAGTAGTTTCATCAGTGTTTTTATGTGTGCATATATATGTGTGTGTGCCTTTTTGCATGTGGATACACAAAAATGCGTGTGTTTGTGTACACACAGCTCTATGAGTACCCCCACCCAGAGGAACTAAGTTTTATGTCCATATTAGCTAGCCTCTGCATGTCCCTTTACTTCAGTGATTATGGAAAACTTATAACTAATTAATTATCTGAGATTGCTCATTTAAAAATTTTAAATATTTCATTTCATTTAAATACACTGTGAGATTTTAAGGCTACATTTTGTTTAATTGGTATTGCTAAACTGAACTGATTTATACACTCTGAGAATATTAGATGGCTGTAATAGAGGAATAAATGATTTTTCAGCTACATTTTACCCTCCTTTTTCCACGTTAGTCTTCAAAACACCCCAGAAATTCATTAGAAACAATGCAATTTTCACTCAAATGTGCTGTTTTCCTCTTATTAATGAGAACTGAAAAACTGCTTTTTAGGAAACAAAACATGAAAATTTACATTTTTGGGGGGGTCAAAGACATTGTCCATCCAAATAACTTTTTGAACTCTGAATTTAACACTGTTTTAAAAATAATCATCAAGTAAATTTCTGGTTCTCACCAAGAACTGTGAATTGAATGAAAGTCTCAGCTGCCCATCTTCAGCTGACCCCACTCCAGTTCCTGAGAGCACCATCGCTGCAATCCACTCTCTGCATCCACTTTCAGAGGTGTGGCAATTGTTTTCTGATACATCTCCATATCCATCTATAAAATAATGCAATATCCTGCAGACACTAGGGACCAGATCCTGAAAGCAAAACAGCTCAGTGCAGAATCCCACCCAAGCTATGTGTTGCTGGTGTAATTAATCAGTTTACAGGTCTTGAGCTCAAGTACAGGTGTAGTCATTTCAGGGTTCACATGCAAAACTGATGAGAATTTATTTATGCAACCTAGCGGCTGTGCATAATTATCTACTAAATGTAATTTACATAGCACCAAAAGTGTTTGATGCAAACATTAAGATGGAAAATGTCACTAAGATAAAGCTGCAAGAGGCAGGGGGGAATGGAAAACTATCTACCAGCTGGGATAACAAATACATCCATTTTATCTACTAATGCTATATCTTATTGCAAAGAAGTGGAAGATAAGAACTAAATATCCAGCCTTTGCTTAGTATAGTGAACTTTGTTGAGAGTTCCCGTCTTAAACTACATTTGGTTCTGCCTTTTCACTTTCGATAGACAAGTATTTGACATCAAGATCTGGCTGTACTGGTCAATGTACAAACACATGCTAAAAATAGACTTTCCCCATAGATATCAGCCTGAGTAGACTGCCTGTTTGTGAACAGATGATAATGTAAGAAGAATATGAGCAATAGCATCTTTGTGAGATTTTTACTTCAAGAACAGTGCTTCGCCACTATGTTATGTTTATTTAGGCAAGTGTTTTTCTGCTTTTGGTAGGATGAATCACTTTGCGACCAATGCTATGCTGAGCACAAATGTTTTGGCCTGTTTATTTTGTGTGTATGTACAAAGGCAGTGGGTGGAAATGAATTGGCTAAGCTCAAGATTTTCTTAGTATGATCTTGAGTAAAATCCAGCGTAGCTTTTTTAGAACTCTGTTTCAAAAGGCCTGTTAAAGCTTTATCTCATTTCCAAAGTATATGATCAGCTGGCATTCTCAAAGCAGTAGTAGCAATGCTGTCCCCACAGCTTCAGGAGCAAGCACTTGGTGCCTCTGATTTATGCACCTCCCCACACACTGAAGTATCTAGAAAGACATATATATTGCTTGATGTTCCAAATTTAACGTGAAATTCCATATATAGTGCTCTATAGTTGCCTCAGCATTAGAACCTAAAATATACCGATTTCCCATTTTCATGGTCTCTTGTTTCTCTGTTCCTGATCTCAGCTTCCCCTGGAGAGCCTCTGGGAGCAAGAAAAATTGGAAAGTTGCCCTGACTCTCATTCTGCCCTGACACATGTGTTGGTATGCTTCAGAGCAGCCTAGAGGCAGCTTCGACAAATAACATCTGGCAGCTTGCCTCCATGACTTGGATTTATCCTACTGAACTTCAGGCACACACACTGAGGCATCTTTGGTGGGAGCCCATCATTTTGTTTCCTCTCTAGGCAATAAAGACAGCCATATCCAAAATGGCCATCCCCAAGGCACACAAGATTTGGTTTTCTTTATAAATTAATCTCATAAAAGAAGAAAAGAAAAGAAAAGCAGTTGTGATGTGAACTCCAGACCAAATAGAAATGGGAGAGCAGCTCTGCCATTTCTCCTTTTAGCAGTTCTGGAAACCTGGCCATTTACCTACTGATACCTGTTTTTTTTTACTGTACAGTATAAAGGGTTGCCCATTGTAGCTGAACATTTAGGAAAGTCAGAAATTCTCTGCCTGTCTGGTTATTTACACTACGAGGAGACACACCAGCTTTCTCCTTTGCTTCTCTGTGAACTTACTGTACTGAAGAGTTGCTTCATAGGACTGCATGACAGTCCAACTCCTAATAAATCCCACCTGACTGAAATGAATTAGGTCTGGGAATATGTGTTCCAGATTATTAACCAGCACCTTTGCAAGTAACTTACCATCCACATTTATTAAAGATATTGGGTGATAATTTGTGCAGTGTTCTGGATCTCTCCCTTGTCTAAGAATTATGATAATTAGTGCTCAGAGAGAGGATGTCACTCATATGTTTCTCAGGGTGCCGAGAATAGCATATCATTACACTCCTTTTAGATTTGAGATGGATAACTCCAAGGCTGTTGCTATTTTTTAACCTTGGCCAGCCAGGAGGCCATTTGGTCAAGTGGATGGAGGCTCAAAGTGAGGGTCAGGGGACCTGTGCTCCAGCTCCAGCACGGAACATCTTTGCCAGCACACAACAGTGTGCTGGCTGGCCCCTAATTTCCAGCTGCAAATGAGAATAAAGATCCCCAAGGCCGGAGTTCAATTTCAGGAGGCCCCTGTCCAAGAGAAAACACTAAGCTTTGTAAAATGCGTGAAATAGAAAGTACCTGCATCTTTGGTGCATAGTGCCAGGTGAGGATCTGATGATAATTCAGCTGGCTGCAAAGTGAGAGACCACTCCAGGAGGAATGATCAGTGCCATAGAGAGACCACTCTAAAAAGCCTTGTAAGACCTTAAAAATGCAGAAAATGGTAGAAGATAATAAACTACATCTGCATTTGGAGACATCAGAAAGCAGGTCCTTTAATTCTAGGAGATAATTTAAGAAGAAAATGATAAACTCCCCCAGGAACCTAAATATTAAATTCGTTTCTGTAAGTGGGCTTTTACTACCCAAAGTCCTTAGATCCCAAACAACCAATCTGCCAGAATGACCCAAACAGAAGGCCTTACTGATATACTCGCAGCGCAGATTCAAGAGATGGTTAGCCATGTCCTTCATCTGAATTACACCAATCCCGCAACATTATCTGAAAATCTCTAGCCTTTAGATTCCTCTGTTTGAATATGATGTTTTCACACCACTTTCCTGGAAGAGAAAGTAATCTGTGTTTCCACATCTTTATTTCTATGTGCACTCATGCAGACACACAAAAGACTGTGATAACAGTACCATCAGCTAGGTTTTCTTCACCTCTCTGAAAAACTTTGTTTATTTCATAACTAGTCATTAAACAGTCCAATAATTTCCATCGTGCTATTTTGGGGGATGGAAAAAAAAAACAAGTTTCTCCTTCAACAATGTATTCCTGCTTGGCTTTCATCAAAGAGTTAAACAGCCAAGGGCTTTTAGCATCTCATTTCACTTACACACATAGGCCATTATAACCTGCATAAACAAGGATGACAAGTTGAGATTAATGAAGGTCCCAAAGTGACAGAACAATTTAATTGTCAGAAATCATAGGAGGTGAACTTTGCCAGTGTATTTATATAAGACTGCCGGAGTCTAAAAACTTCCCTAATTGATTATGACCAATAAGTAATAACACTGGAAGCAGTTTTCTGGTATACAAATAAGAAATGACCCCAAACAGTTAATAGTGGTATTAAGATGCATAATACAAGAATATTAGATTGATAAAATAAATGACCAATAACACTTCACAAATAATTGTAGTGTTTACGTTTTCAAGTAGAGCAGAGGAAAACTGCAGTGCTGACAAAAGTCAAATGAAGTGGTCTGGTTATAGAGAAACAACTTGCAACAACCAAGCAGAGAGCCTTACACTGATATGACTGCAGCAGGGGCAAGCAAAAACCCATTGAATTTGCAGTGCAATGCTGTTCCTTCTCTTGTACTTTAAGAAAGTTATAGGCTTATTTTCTGCAAGAATCTTAAAATTATTGTGCATGTTTGCTCTGAAGGAGTTAAAACTGTGTTATGTAAACATACATACACACACACAGAGTTCTGATACTAATTAAGGGGGACAAGCCATAATAAATCTCTCTTCTAACCTTTGGAAGAATCACCAGGTAATTCAAAACTCAAGCTACAACCCACAGCCCTTTGTGTTTTTGAATTCCAGGGACTCATTCAGTTGTTGCCTAAATATACGATCGCCTTTAGAGCTCACCACCTCAACTGGAAGCCTGCTCAACCTGTTCCCTTGCCTTTCTAGGATCGTATCTCCTTATTTTTCACTTCCACATATCCTGTCTTATGTTCTATTTATATCTTCTAGTCAGGCTTCTCCAATGATCCCAAGCAAATCATCAAGCTAATTTGAATGATAACTCTTAGAGAGCTGGAATAACCTCTTTTATTTTTTTTTCTATTTTTTTTTCCAGAAGGTAAGTAACTAATCGTGCTGGCAGTATTTCCCTTTCTAAATATAAAGAATATCTCTTCATTCCAGTAATATTTTACTTAAATGGCTGCCAGGGATGGCTGTATAATTGATCCTGCCTTAGAGCAGGAGAACAGAATATATGGCCTATAGAGTTTCCTTCCAGTCTTACATTTCAGTGATTCTCTAATGATAAAGGAAAAAGGCAGCACTTAATGCATTTCACTCATATCACCTCATAACTGTCCCTTCACATGACTAAATCAAGCTCATTTCACCATCTTGTCCTCCTATTTACAATGGCACGTGTCAACTTAGCTATTCCAAACTTCTTCCAATAAGCAAACCAAACAGGATACTGTAGACCACGCTCTGCCTCAATATACATGAGCTGCTCTCATTAGATCAAAGGGAAAGGTAAATATAGCTGAGGCAGAAATTGTCTCCATATGTCATATGCAGCCTAACTGGTGTTCTATAAAATGATACTTACTGTCACCAGCAATTTGTGAAAACACTCCCAATTTCTCTGGGATCTTCCCCTTGCCATTCTTTTCAAACACTTAGAGAAAGGTTAGATTTTAACAGGATTTTTTCTGCATGCAGAAAGTCTACATTTACTTTTCAACAAGAGCCTGAAAACCTCAGTCCCAAATGCATTACGTGCCTTTGGAGTTCAGAAAGAAAGTGCCCACATTTCAATTTAGATTAGTTAGACACATCTTGATAAAAGCTGAGGTCTGACTAACCTTCCTTACTGCTGCTTTGAGCAGGGCATACGCAGCATTAAGGGCAAACTCCTCTCAAGTTTAGCTTCTCCCTTCGTGAATATATTATCTGCAGGATTTTTAGCACATATTTTTCTGTTTTTGAAAATAGCCGGACAAATACTTTGTGTAAACTTCTTTCAGACAGTAGATAAGTTCTAGCTGCTGCTTGGCTGATGTGTTTTGAGAAATGAATAATCAAAATTCATGGTGTGCTGTCTGGTCCCCAATGCACTTTAATTCTTTGATCAGATAAATGTAATTGGTTCAAAAAAAAAAAAAAAGAAAAGAAAAAAAAAGTATATGTCTTGAAGGGCCAGGAAAATGAATTCAAAATGTGCTTTCACAACCAGTTAAGGTTATTTACAGAGAGGCTGGGCCTCTACAACCTTTTCCCCTAAAATTTGTAGTGTTTATTTACAGAATGTGAAGGAAAAGGAGCATTGAATCTAACCCTGAAGGGTTAACAAGATGTGCTTTTGGGGGAAGGCTCAGGTCACACTCCTATTGAGCCAACTAGGCATTCAAGCCTTTTAACATCATTAAAATCCTCACCGATAACAAAACCCGAGCTCCTCAGCCTCCTTACGCCACCCCCAGCTGGAAAGCCGGGAGCCCAGCTCACAGCAGCATTGGGAAGGACAAGCCCACACCACGCTTTGGCTCTGGCACTTTTGCTTGATAAGTCCAAAACAGTCCAGTTTGACAGGCCCTTTATATGCAAGCTTGAAAAATAACCTATTTAGCATTCCCCAGCTCCAGCACATGATTTCACTGGGAAACTATGCAAAAGATACTTTGGAAATAAATATGCACAAGAAATTACAACTCTGTCTGAATGACCCCCTACCTTGGAATGTCTAGAACTGTGAGAATTATAAGGTCAGGAAATATGTACAGGCCTAGTGCCTCGAAAAGTTACTATTCCTTATTAGGAATCTGCGCAGACATGGAAGCAGGAGTTGTATAAACTAAAAGGAAGATTTTTTCCTGTCGCTTACATGCCTAGTCCTTGACCTATCCCATTTATAGTTTCCTTTAAGATACTATGCATTGCAAGTTCATTTGTTTCCTAGTAGTCCTCCAGCAGTGATCTGCAAATCCAGCCAATACTTCAGCCAGAGCAGGGCTATGTAAGCAGAAGCTTTAGATTTATATGCCTGTAAAATCACAGGTATTCATTTATATCACTGCTAACAATTTTGAGCTCCGAGTCTACAATTTCCAGGTAAAAGGTATCCTTACTCTCTGTCTGAAAATTTTAAATGCAGACATATAGAACTGTTTAGTCTGCTTTACTATAAATAGGAGGTAATATGTTATTTCAAACAAAAAGCATACCATAAACTACACACTTAATTTTGACAGATTGTGCTTTCCTATATATGGCTCGGTCCTGCTGTGCTTTCATGGATCAAACTCCCATTGACTTCAGCAGTGTCTCCTAACAGTGCAATTCCAAATATTGCCTTTTGTTATATTTCACACATTCATTTTTTTTTTCCTAATCCTTTCCTCTGCATAGAAGTACTGTATTTACAATATTCAGCTGTAGGCTTGCACAGGCTACACAAAAGCATCTTATGAGCTGAAAAGTGCTTGCAAGAAGCAATCCTTTCCCCCCACCTCTCAAATGACATAATTAGACAAGTCTCAAAATTCAGGAGAATACCACTGCTGCAGATCACCCCCGAAATCTGCAAAAGGAAAATAAATGCTTTTTCATCAGAGATAACCTTTCAGCTAACTTTCTCCTCTGTGTCCCTCCCAGTTTGCAGTTAAATTGCACGGTGTGTTTACTCTTCCAGTGAACAGACCCATTATATGACTTAAAGTGTTAGCGTACACAGCACTGACATGTCCATTACATCCATGCACACTGATACCTAGATTACAGAGAAGTTCAGGTTACCCAATTAAGAACTTGAGCTGCATTTTGGAAACCGAGAAGCAGGAGGGAGCTCTGGTTAGGGTATTTCAGTTTATGCACTGATAAAGATATCATCTGTTTGCAGAATCTTGGTCTGCCGAGTTGCAACAGAAGGAGAGTGGAACTGAAGAGAAAGACCCAAGCCCAAATATCATTTCAAAGTGCTGGCTTGTAGTTTAGCTTCTGGGAACTGAAAAAAGGAGACTGGGGAGTTGTGGTTTGTCCTCCTGCCAGAGTGGAGGAGCAGTCTGGCGGATGGGCATGGGTAAAACCCACTGCATGGGGCCCATCACTCTTAGGGCAACATGCCTTGTCCCTGTGTCCGATGGCCACTTTACGCTCTGCCTCCTTGTTTGCATGGGGCCTCAAGCTTCAGGCCAAACAGTCTGCATAACCATTGACGCAAATAGTAAGTTAATTAAAAAAAATAAAAATCCAAACCCTGCTGTATCAGAAATATGGCCCTGCCAGCACTTACCTTCCCAGTGCTTCATAGGAAAACCAGGGCAGATTTTGCCAAATGCCTTTTTGATTTGAGCCTACCATTGGTTATCAGACAATGTCAGCTTTAATTAAAATAAACTAAAAATAGTGCAAGAGCTTTTCTGATCCTTTAGTTAAGCTGAAAACATAGGTATTATAACTGCTAGCGATGTCCAGTGACTTAGAACTGGAAGACTGAAAAACCAATCTCATGGCAGTGAATAAGGCTTGTGTCTTCGACGCCGCTCTTGCAAGGGGTCTGAGTCCCAATTATGAATGCTGTGGGTTGGCAGCACCGCTCTGTACTGGTATAAATAACTCATGTGCTGTGGGACAGCAGCGCTCCTTCCTCTGCGCTTTGAGACCGCTCCTTTTCTCCCTGGTAAGACCGTGCCATGAATCATTTCAGGTTAATGGGAGATTCTCCGCCGACTTCAATGGGAGCAGAACTGAACCTAAGCAGTTGTCTGAGGACGACACAGATAAAGGCGGCTGTAGCCGCTTCCATTTTATTTAAAGATGTTGTTACGTGCTTTGACAGTTCAACCCTGCACATTTAAACATTCAGTTACTGCAGCTTTAGTGAAAGTGATTCTCGCTAGCAATACAAATCTCTGGTTACCAAACATTTACTTTATGCTCTCAAAAAGATAATCTAACAACATTTGGCGTTTTCTGTTTCCAAATAAAAGGAATTCATGATATCCCCTTGTGTTATTGTTACGGACTGTACAGCTAAATTTAACTCCTTTATCTTATGCTGATCTTTCAAATAAAGTTCATTATTATATCAGGTATGTTCACGGTTAGCAATGATTGTTTAATATTAAACACCCTTTGCCAGTAAAGCTCCATATATAATTGACTGTTACAATCTTGGTTGCAGCTGTTCCAATAATAAAAGCTCTAATTAAAATCACATTCAGATTTCCGAGATAACCACTTTGGCCTCACTCACAGCAAATAGTACCTTGTAACTGTCCCAGAGACCAGAGGGAGACCATTTCTCCAGAGACCAGAGGGAGACCATTTCTCCAAGAAAGCCCCTGACCAATGGAAGACTGCAGGATATGTTCCTCTGTTTCATTTGCTAATAACGAAGAAGGAGCTGAAATTTTGATGATTTCAGGCATATTTCTAGCCGGTCAAATTCTTTAGCGGCAAGAAGTCCAGATGAACTTTTGAACTATGAGACTTAGCTGAAAATCTATATCAGATTCTTTCACTTTCTACAATGTTTTTGTAGTGTGTTTTTCTAATATTTTTCCTAATATCAATACAGCTAAGATCAGTATACACGAATTGTGAAGTTTGCCCTATTCTCTCTGATATTTTCTCCTGTATTTCTTTCCCATCCAGCCACAACTTTAAAAAAATTCAAATCTATTAATAGTTATTCAAGTTTGGCGTAGATGATGGTATTCTTCTCCTTAGATAAAACTAAAATAATCTTCTTTGCTTGTAGCTGTATGGAAATGCCTACCAAATAGATCACCTCGCTCATACGTAATGTGCCACAGTGAAGATGGAACATGGTGTTCCTAAGGATGTTACAATCAGAGGCAAAAAAATGCAGTGGTTAAAAAAGAACATCAGTGAATTCACTGAAACAGAAGTTAGTTTTGCGGCAAGCATCACTGATACTTGAGGAGATCCTTCTGTACTTGCTGTCCCCACCACGTGCAACCATATAACCCTTTCACACTCCTTCCCTTGAATACAAAAAAGTTTATCCTTTTCCAACCTATGATCGTTCTCACAGCTGGTACGGGTGCTTTTACATGAAGTCAGTCAGTATTCCCGTTTATCAGTCCCGTAAGGATTGATACAGATAGAGTTGAACTAGTTCTGCACCTACCAGCACCTCACCAAAATATTCTCAGGTATATACCCCACAGAAATTCAACTTCACCATTACCAGCATAAAGAAATCACACCTAGCATTCTGCTCCAGTTGTCCTTTTTTCTTCCCCCTGAAAAAGCATTCAGTTTAAAGAATTGAGAACCCTATGCCAACAGGAGCAGGCAACTATCACACACAAATGAATGGGTTCTGCCCTGGTAATCTAACCTTACGATAAACCACTCCAACCAAAATTTAGCAGAACCAGATGTGTGAACTAGCCTCTTTTCTTGACCCAGTCATCTTACCGTAGCATAGTCCAATTTTCTTAATAATAACATTGCAAAGCACTAGCAATTCAACTCTTCTTTCTTCAAATAAAGCAAGCACACAGGGAAACTAAAAACACATATGTTTAAAGTCATAGAAATAAACATTCTTAAGTGAGAAAAGGAAATGAATGAAGTTCCCACCAGAAGACTACCTCACTGCCACATTGACTGCAACTACAGGCCAAACTTGCAGCCACTGCCCACCAGCGTTATTCCAGTCACTTCAACCACACTACTCTAGTTCACACCCTCCGAAAAACTCAACCCTTACACATGAGCATGCAATTATGGCCAGGCAGTCTTGACCACCCGAGGGTTTCTTCACTGCTGGGTCATCCTGAAATATTCCAGGAAAAGATCTGTGGCATCCAAGATGTTCTCTTTTCTCCTCATTATCCAGGATCAGTCCTGCTGTGGCTGGCTGAAGCTTTCTTCTTTGCTTTTCATTCACCTCTGTAGCCCCCTGCCTTGTGGGATGGATTGAGGAGGCATGCCAGCGATACTCAGCAGGAATGAGATGTTGTCAGTTTTTGAGCAGACTCCTAACTCATCTGAATTGCTCCAGACTGGGTGCACTGATTTAGGAAAGTCCTGCTGATGCGCAGAGCTATTTTGCAATCATGCCCTTCTGTTCATCTGTTCCATTCAAGTGAGAGAACACTACAGTGACAAACTTCACTTTTGAGCTTCCTTGCATTTTAAATTTATACCCAAAACCCACCTTGAGAAAGCGGTTTGGTGTTTCCGTACAGAAATAAAACCTATTTATTTTTATGAGGGTAATGTACCAGGCTAAATAAAAATAACCTCACACGGCACTTCAGGGCAAAAAGGAATTTTGCATAATTCAAGGCAGTGACCTACAGCATGCCGATCTACAGAGGACCCACTCTTCCCCTACCCCTTGGTGTACTAGTTACATAGGACAGTACCAGCTTTGGCAGCATCCTTTTTGTTGCATCATTCCAAACTGTTTTACAGAGCTGCCCTGCTATCAGTGTTTCTGTTGTCATCCATTATTTTCTGATTAGGCACAAGGAGAGGTATTCCTTGGACCTGTGGCATCAAGAGGGAAATGAGTTTTAAGCTTGGTCACTAGGGTTTCCAGCACATGTCTGCGGTGAGATTTTGACTGCATCTGGTCAGCCCTCAGAGCCTGACAAAGCATCTTTATTCAGCAGGTCTGAACCTCGCACTTGCCACGATAACTGATCCACTCCCCCCTCACCCCCATCTAAGAAGTGAACACACATGATGTATGTTTTAATGTAATACAGGGCTCCCCTAGTTGTGTCTCAGCTTCTCCTATCTGGCACCAAAGCCTGATTAAATATTAACATGGGGTGGGTCCTATTATTTCCTGACTTCCGAGAATCCATTGGTAAATTGAGATCTAGCTGCTAAAAATTTCTGACACAACATCATTTGTATTGAACCACCTTTCCATGCCAGAGTGCCAGTGTTAATAAATCAGGCTGTTCTCATTGAATAAATCTATTTAAATACTTATAAAATATTAAAGATGCATTTGGGAAAAGCCTCTAAGGTGATTGTTGCACCCATGCACCTCACAGTAACTAATTTATTAAAGAGTTTGCAAACCTGGGAAGGAAGGGAAAAGAAAAATGGTTTCATAAACCAAGAGCAGAAGCCAATTTTTCAGCTCAGATGATGAAAGGAAGCATGCATTTCTAATCAAAAAGACAGATACGCCTTTTCTCTCCCACCATTCCCTCAACAGCAAAGTGCCTTTTCATCATCAACAACACTCCATTCCTA
Source organism: Cygnus atratus (assembly GCF_013377495.2). Classification (NCBI taxonomy): domain Eukaryota; kingdom Metazoa; phylum Chordata; class Aves; order Anseriformes; family Anatidae; genus Cygnus; species Cygnus atratus. The sequence continues at coordinate 110,852,810 of NC_066364.1, forward strand.
ATGTCTGCTGAGGCCTTTCTGCACCTTCTCCATACACTAGTAATGTACACACAGCATCCCTTTGAAACAAGAGCCCATTAGCTGTGGCAGACTACCTTTTCACATGAAGTCCTTCCGTTGGTAGTCATCAGCAGAGTGCTAAATCATCCCAACTGGGCATGCTCACATCATGGCAGCGGGATAAACAGATATTTAGAGCCGCAGAATGAAAATTGCTTTTCTACCTTTCTTGAAGGGTATTTTTTTTAGGAAAGGTCATAAACTACACAGGGAACATCAAGCTTTCCTCTCTCACTCCCCTCCCTCCTCCCTTAAACACAGATTTTTTTAACAAATCCACTTCTGCTTACACCCAGGTCATCTGTAATTTTAGACCTTCAACCACCAGCCAGTCCCCTTTAAAGATTACATAGTAAATGCGACCATAAATTTGCCCCACAATAAGAAACAAGTTTGAGCATGCCCTGAAAGAGGGATTTATGTGATTGTTTTCCTTCCAGTGGGCGTGGTGAAGGGATATAGAAACTGTCAGCGAGAGCAGCAAGCAGGGTGATACTTCACAATAGCTACCTGAGTAATGCAACAGAGATTAAGCCTAAATTGAGGACTGCTATTTCAGAGGACAATTAATTTTCAGGCTGTCATAAAAGCTCTGTTGACATTTCTCAGCTGAGATTTTGCTTCTCAGTAAGGGTTTAAACAGCTTTGTTCAATGCAGGCAGTGGTGCTCCTGCCATTCTTTGGGTTAAGTCTAGTTTTTTTTCCCCCCAAATAAAAGTGTAATGCCTTCTATTGTATTTCTTTCTCCGACATGCAAGAAAGCTTCTGTGTAGTTTGTTAATGCTCACTTCTAGATCTTCACCTGAGACCCCGTCTCAGACAGCTTTTTTTTGTTTGTTTGTTTTCTGTAAGTGACTGATTTGGTCTCCTAATGCAGTTGCGCAGAAAAAAAACGGAAGCAACCAAACTATAAGCAGCCTCTGACCACATTTGGACAGGGGTTTGCTTGTTAGACACCTTTGCTGATCCCTTGCAAGCACCTAGGAGCACAATGGACTCTAGGAACAGAAAATCTATTTATCTCTAACTATGTTTTTCTGCATGCCTGAGTTATCCTGCAAGTCAGTAACCAATTTTACTGCAAGAGATGGCAGATGATGGTTCCCGGTCAACAAAGAAAAATTCCGGCCCCTGCCTGACAATACTGCAAGAATTGCCTTTTGCTTAATTGACAACAAGACGCCATCCAAGCTGACTATGACAACAGACCAGCATCACTATAAGCTATCTGGCCAGTGTGACCTGGGGCATGTTCTTCCAGGAGGCTGCCTAAAAGCAGGTGCTTAAGTGCTGTCACTGGGCAGCACAAAGAGCCCAGAGACAAGAAATGAGAGCTAAACTTTGGAAAAGGTCTTCTGCTCCAGCTAGGCCATTACAAAACTCCAGATCCCAGTGGCCAGCTGTAAGCATCCCCGTTGGAAGTGGCGTGCCTTGTCACTGGGTCCGATTTATTACCAGTGACAAATTGTCTGTCAGGAGGCAGCTGCTCTGTACAGATATACAAATGTTTGTGTACAAAGACCGAAGGACGAAAGGGTTAATTATCCAACAAACTCAGGCAGAAGGGGAAAAAAAAGTTTCAAGCTCAGGGAGGTTATCATTGCCTTTTGCGCAGGCTGGTTTTAATCACTTTCTTGTACCTCTCCCTGACTTCATTTATCAAGCCTTCACATAAAAGTTGCAAAGTGAGGTTATTCAGCGGATACCTCCATTCATCTCGGATGATTGACCAGGGTGGTTTGCAGTACAAGCCAACCTGGGTGATGGCATTCCTCTTGTTTTCATTGCACAGCCTGCTTTCATTTTATGCTGTAATTGTGTTTTCACAAAACCATAACCAAGCAGGCTACAGATCCCAGGTTCCAGATTTATTTACAAACACCCCTGACTAGCCCCCTCAGCCTTCTCCTGTTATCTGCTTTATGCTGCTTTGGATCTTGCCGCCGGGAGTCTGGGGTGGATTAGCACGAGATAGGAACTAGATCCAATCTAACTAAGGGGACCTAATCAGCCCGTCCTTCTACCCCCACTCCTCTTCCTCAGACTAAATCCAAGTCCTGCTTCCACACAAACATTTCATGGGAATTGGCATCCAATATGAAAGACATCTTTCTGACCTTGCAGGAGCGGTGTCAACCTCCAGCAGGTAACATGAGTGCTATTTGACAGAAGGAGGCAAACCACTCCACCAGGCGAGTCAGGGGACCTCATAGAGAAAGGCCACCTCTCCCGGGGGGCCATTCGGGGAGCTGAAGATCATCACCTGTGTGTCTCCACCAGACAAGCCATAAAGGTACGTGAGGTGAGTTGGAGACATTCTCATGATTCACAGTGAGTATATATGGGTGGAGAGCAAGAGGAGTTTAACTAGTTTTGTACAACTGCAAATAAGACTGAGTTGAAGTTTCAACCGCCAGGAAGGCTTCAAAGCTGGTCACAAGGCAAAATGTGATAAAAACCTTTTTCCTGCCTTTTGTGGAAGTAAAACCACCAGAATCTGGATCCCCCTGATTAGTAAACAGCTGATTCACATATAGGATGAAGGTTTTTTTTTTTTTTTTTTTTTCCCTCTGTGCAGCTCAGGAAACTCAGCTGGGGTAAATCAGCATACTGATGGCTCTGAGGCAGTTTGCACCACTCCATTTCAAAACTTGACACAAATTTTTCAGTGTACTTCCTTTGGGAAATGTACATTGAGTGAGAAAAGCCCAGTCAGTGATTACAAAGAGTTCCTGTCGGCACTGTTCATCTGCAGTCACTTCCTAGGCAAAAAGCCTTTCAGATAAAAGCAGCACTTCCACCCAAACAACCTGGACCAGTTGGGGTGAGGGAAAGGAAAGGCGATAGGGCAGAATAGCCGAACAAGTCTTTGTTCTATTCAAAGCGTTGTAAGAAGATTTCAATCACAGAATATGGCAACAGAACTGATCACAGGGGAAAATGCAATTAAAATACCTTTCTGCATTTTGCAGCCACAAAAGCGTTGGCAAATCACTGTAATCTGGCTTTGCTGAAGTGGAGGGCATGAGTCAATGCATCAGGAAAGAGTTTCAGCTAAGTACTTTCCAAGGTAGTTACCTTGCTCAAGGCCAATGCAGCACCTTTTGCACCTTATGTTATAGAAACTGGGATCCACAAGTGACTTTTCTTACTGTCCTTTGCTCCCACTACAGTGTTGAAACCCCAGACAGACTCAGTTCAGCAACTGTGTATGCCTGTTCAGGTGCAGCAGACAGAAATATTGAAGCTTCAGGCTGAGAGATTCTGATTTTTTATTTTTTATTTTTTTACCTTTAAGTTTTATTTCTGTGTCTTAATAGCAGACTGGATTTGTAGATTACAAATCAACTTTGAGCGAGAACAGCAAGCAAATCCATCCGGCCTGAAGCAAGAAGAGCCTTCAGGCAGGTGTTTGTAGGCTTTCTTTAGAAGGGCTCCCTGGACATATAAAGAGAGTTTATTAGTGCTGGTTTGTATATCACTGTTGCTGTCTTGTTGATAGCATGTTTGTCTCCGATCTTTTTTTTGTCTGACTCCAGTTCTAACTGGAATTCAGACAGAAATAATAACCAGAGAGGGAATCTCGTTCATTTTTTCATCTCTTTCCAAATTCCTTGCTTGCAAAGGTAGCTCTTAGATTGCACCTTTGACAAAAATAAAAAATAAAAGAATCTTCCACTACTGCCTCTTCCTGGACTGAGATCAGTCTTCCTGAGATTTTTTTTTTTTTCTGGGGGGGGAGGGGAGAGGTGAGGGGTATACTCAAATTGAATATTAAGATTAAAAGGAGCTCTTGCCTTCTTCTCATCAAAGAACTGAACACTCCCAGACCTCTCAGTGACCTTTTAGGTGATGCTTTGAGGAGTCTAAAATCTAGGAAAAAACAAAGGCTCAGGACCATGAATGATATTAACATTAGATGCTGAAAAAGCCTTTGATCGAGTGGAGTGGAATTATTTGATAATAGTCTTAATACAATAAATTGGCATCACTTTTGGAAGTAGATTTCTTTCTCTGTATGACCTATAGCAGATGTCAGGATTAATGTAGACAAAGTGAAAAGTTTTATTCTTTTCTGGAAATATTTATAACGTGGGCATATTTTATCATAAAGCTAATGAACAGCGTTTTACCAGGAAGATTACTAAGGTTACCATCCCACTGAGATGATCATACCTCGCTATTACAAATGTAAATTGAAACGTTACCTTCCTGAAGAGATGAGAAAAAGATTTTGCTGTGTAGTGTTTGAGACAATAAACGTTGGGACAGAATGGTAATGGAGAAATGAATGCATCAAATTAAGACTTGGCAAGAGAGGAAAAAAAAATGCTGTTTTTTTTTTTTTCCCCCTAAATTTTCAAAAGACACATTCTCCAGATGTAAGGAAATGAATCATTAGAGAACAAACCTGCATTATCCATGTATTGAATCTGTGGAATGAAGCAGGATTCATTCAGGCTGCATTTTGTCTGAGGATAGGAAAGATTAGATGATTTATGTGAGAAATTTTTAGAGAAATTTTTCCCCTAGGATTTCACAGATTCCCTTGTTTTAGGAAGAAAAAAGTGTTGTAGGCTTTTTGTTTGTTTTTTCTTTTTTTCCCCCCCTTAGTGTCATTATAAAACAAAACTCGTAGAAGATTTTTCACCAACTCCTAGGTTCTACTGCCAGAAGTTCATCTTGAATATCAGCCCAACATTTTTGTTGCCCATTTGAATGCACTAGCCTATTTCATATCACCTGATACCAACAAGGGGGAAAAAAGCCCTATCTGAACTTTACCCTGTGATGTAATATCTCTTTGTTTGTACTCCAAAATTTTATAGGCCTCCCTTGTTATTGTGCCTTATTGAAAACTCATGCCTTATTTGCTGTTCATTATTATCTTTTCAATATTTCTGCTTCTTAAGATTCTTCATCTGATTCAACATTTGTTTCAAATGATTTTTCTTCTGAAAAGGTATGCACTCACATTTTTGAAGGGAACTGGCACAGTGCTATTATCTGTCCATTATTTAATTCTCTGTGTCTCTGTCATGAGCTGTGTGTTGTCCAAGGGAGATGCATGCAGAGTATATTAGTTAAGAGACTGCAGATCTCAAATGTCTGGCATGCATGGATGATGCAAACAGTTTTAAAGTCAGTAGAAGATAGGCTTGAAGTTTCATTTACTTATGGAATAATAAAAATTAATAAATGGGTGTGGATGACAGTCCACTCTAAGCACATATGATGCTGTGCTAAAGTTCAATACTAAAACATGGTGCTGCTGTATTTTTAATGCACTTGCAAAGTTTCATCTGCAAATTTCATTAATATACTCCTGTAGATCCAGGATGGCTTCTCCTCAGGAGTCTCTACTTTCTGGATCATAAAGTTGTCTTCACTATAATTTAGGAACCTCTGCGATGATGCATGTTCAGCTATATTTGTTACTCAACAGATGTCTGGGTAGTTAAATTCCTCCATGAGCCTTTATCAGTACTTCTATTCTGGGATTCCCAACTGGTTCAAGATGTACCTCTCCTAGTCGGCAGCAGTACCACTGCTCAGAGATCAGTATGCACAGCTTGGGTCAGGCTTGTTTGGCACGGACCTCAGGCAGCTGGTTGCCCTGACCACTACCAGTCTCGCTGCTTGAGTTGACCATGTAGGCCTAGAATCGACATCTTCCTGGTTCCTGCTCAAGGACTGGGTTAGACGGGTAGCTGGGCCTCCGCCCCACGTTCATAATTCTCAAGACCATCTGCTGCAGTAACTGTCGCTGCTCTTCCTGTGGGGCTGCCGCCTGGGCTTGCTGCTCCTCCATAAATTTCGACAACACCTGCTGCTCTCGCTATTCCCTCATATATTAAGTCTACAACAGAAGCTTGAAAACACACGCTGCTTACACTTCATTTAAACAGCTACCTTTCCGACATAACGCACTGATTCTGAAGCCACCCCTTTGAGGAGTTTGGTTTCAATAAAAGAAGTGTGATAATGAGTTAACAACACTGACGTTGAACTTTTCTTCAGACCTACCCGGGGTTCCTCAGCTGTCCCAGCTGCTCTTCCTGCACCCTGGGTCATCCCTTGTCTTGGACAACAACTCATGACCACACCTTGGCCACCAGTTTCAAAGAGTCGGCAAGATGCACTTAACCTTCTGCCAGCAGGATGAACGTGCAGTAGCAGTGTCGGAAAGTTTTAGGCACACGCTGCCAGCCTGCTCTATTCCCTTAGGCTACTTCCTTGCATTACATATTAAGAGCTTTCCCTAGAGCTGGTCAAAGAGTAAAATAATAACCTGATTTGCAACTAGAAGTGCTGAATCTGGATCACTATGATTCAGAGAGTCATAATATTAGTTATTAATGAGTATTCAGCCTACTGCTGGGTATCTGTGAAAATGCTCCCAAATCCTCAGAGTTTAAAGAATTTTAGCCTCAATGATATTCACCCAGAGATTTACATGTTGTCATTCTTCCATCTAGAAATATTTGTCATCCAGAGGTCAGAAAAAAATCCCAGCTGCTTTTTGGTTTTCTGAGCAATGAGAAATGAATAAACACAGTCAAAATCAATGGTTTATTTTAAGTAAGCTGAAAAGCAATTGTTCTCCTTCTGCACTGACTGTGCACCCATGAGTATTAAATTTACAGGTGTCAGAATTGGTTTGCAAAAAATTTCTTATTAAGAAAAGGACTATATTTCCAGCTCCCAGCAAAAGCACAGCTAAACTCAGCCATAATTTCAACGAGTCTTGTTCTGTAGTGCAGCAACTGGTGAAGGTGTTTCTCTGGCATTGGAAGTTTTTGACTACATTGTAGGCACATTTCACTTTGACTGAAGCTCACTTCCTTCTCCCACTGAAAACAGGCAAGAAAGGAAGGAGAAGAGAGAATATTGCTTGAATTGTCCCATTTGCAAGAAGAAGTTTTGGTCTTTTTGTCCCTCTGCTGATTGTAATTCCTTGTCAATTAGACCATGCAGGTTCACGTGATAAAAGGCTGGCTTCATTTTGGGACACTACTCACTGTTCAAAAAGAAGAAAAAGTGCAACCAAAAAGAATTGTTCCTTCCTTTTCAACAACTAAATCGATCTCCTTCATCTACATCCCTTACCGAGAATCTGACTTCTTCTGGCTAGCTAGCAAATATAAAGTCAAACACCTGTTTACCAGACACAGAGCTATGTGTCTGCCATTGCCGATCCATCTGTGGAACATAAACATAACTTTCACCAGCTGCTTCTTTTAGCATGGGCTGGTAATGGAAGCCATTATAGAGCATATCAACAACATACTTTCCTAATAATCATGGGCCAGAGCATCACAGGGGGTAAACTGGCAGAGCCTCACTGAAGGCGAATAGTGCTGCACTGATTTACACCATCGGAGGACCTCACCCCAGTTTGTTTTACTTCACACTCTTCTCCTTTTATCTACCTCATTTTCCTGGTTTCCAGTTTGTTTCTGCTCTTCTATTATATTATACTAATGAGGCAACATGTTGTGGAATAATTCCTGGGCCAGGCCCAAGCAGGAATGGATAATTACCTTGGGTACTATACAGCCTCAATATTAATGACTCTGAGAAAACCTCAGAAGATTCAGAGGTGTGATAATGCAAAGAATCCAGCTGGATTTGGGCCAAATGCCCCATTCGTATAAACACGCTCACCTTTATTGACTTCAGGAGAATTATGCAGGCTTTTGTTTGTTGCAAATGCGCTTTAGATGATTCACAAGATCATGCCCAACCACGTCTACACTCTTTAGATTGAAGTTGAGCTTGAAATATTGCAGTGTGAATAGCATATTCCTTTTTGTCTTGCATAAAGGGTGTTACAACTACAGTGTGTTACAACTATAATTAAATTGCTTATAAATCCCCTTATCTCTCATGCTGTTCCAGGAGGCAGTAATGAGGATCTGCTCCTGATGAGCATCAACATACCTCTTTCCCTGTGTCACATCAGTTAGACAGGTCAAGTTCTTGATGGTGACCAAAGACAACATCCTCTATCCAGGCAGTTCATTTTCCTCTTGGTGTAAAGCACAGATATGCTGTGGGACTTTTTGACCTTTAATTTTCAAGTCAGAACACAACCTAGGACTCGAAAAAGAAATTTCGTTTGTGCTTGAGGCTCTCAAGTGGGATATACACGTACATCTTGAAAGACTTCAAATTCAGGAAAGCCCATCCTACTGAATTCAGCCTGGAAATGGTAGTAGTCCCTGAGAGTTACCCATCAGAATTTGCTTCCCTCTTGGTAATTTTGTGACATGCTGAATGCTGAACAGTGCTTTCCAGGACTTCTGCAATTGCTAAAAGCAATGCTCACCTCTAATATATTCCGACTTAAAGTGTACTACCTTGTTTAAAATGCACTGCTAAAGCATATATTTTCATGTATCGTTATGTCTAAATGCATGATAACCAGGTTGAAAATCAAATTATCTGTGTTAAGGTGAATATTACAATGTGACTACTGCCTGCTGTGCCTCGAATGAATCTTGTAAACACAATCAAATCTCTCTCTTTCTCTCCTTCTCACAGACAGAGAGAGACACATGCACACCCTTGCACAAGAAAAGAGATTCTTCACCTTCTGCTATCGTATTGTCACAGCAGCTCATGTTTATTGTGAATGACATCTTCAGCTACAACTCAGCATGAGCTCTGGTATGCTGGAGCTGAACATCCTACCAGGAAAATCAGCAGTGACATTAAAGTTGTTTCATGAATAATGAAAAAATAAATATCACATTAACTGTAGGTACACAAAATGCTTTGTTTAACTAAAAGGGTTTGCAGAGAAATTCCAGGTCTCTGAGGGTAGATACTATTTTATTAACTGTGGGTAGAGAACTTATTTAGATGGAGCTGTTTTCATTATATTGGTAATTTTCTCAATTACACAAATGAGGGAACACGTGATCAGTACTATTAGTAGGATACAGATTTCTCTTTTACAAAACTCTAATCTACCAGAAAATCACAAAACAACAAATCCTCCATACTTGCAGCCAATGAGTCTTTCAGCAACTTACATGCTATATAAGGAGGTTTAAATATGTCTCCCAAGCCCAAATTTGTATTACAACAGTTTTAATCATTTATGGGGGCAAAAAGGCTTCAGAGACAGTAATGCAATTATATAAGTGTATAATGCGAAAGAGAATTCAATTGTCTCAATGCCATACAAGGCAAGCTTATTACAAGATCCCAGCAAAAGATGCTTAAAACATGACTGCACTGGATCCAGAGTTTTGCTGGCAGCACCAGTGTGTGTTCCTGCCAATCGTCAGAAGTTCATAATCACAAATTTCAGGGAGAAGAAACAAGCTTCATTTGAATTACGGGGTTATGGTGACCAGAGATTTATATAAAAGTTATTTGTAGTGGAAATGCTATATTTTGCCCTATTAAGGACAGAGCAAACACACTTTTTACATAGCATTAATATGTCAGGCAAAAGTGAAATCTTTCAGTGATTTCAGGCTTTGTGCTAGACTGAAACTCGTGATCTTAAAATGCAAGGATTTCTACAGAAACACAAACATACTTGCTTCAAAAACTGGAGAACAGTCTTGCTAACTGCCCCTTAAAGCAAATAAAAAGAGCTGTTATTCCCCATTCTTCGCAACATTTCATCCATATTCATAGCAAAAACACTGAGAAATGCTCCAAAGTGCCAAGAAGCATGAAAACTAATACTAAACACATCGTTGATATCCTACTAACTATTGCTTATGAACTTATCAGCATGGAAATACTTATTCTCAGTAGAACTTCCTGAATGGCAATCCTAAATAATCAGCTTCATAAATTGTGCAGCTAGTAAATAGAGGCTAAATATTAGAGATTCAAAAGACCCACCTTCTCTCTCAAGGAGAGTGAAGAGATTTGTTTTCTAGTTTTCACTGAGACAAGCACAAAAATGGTGTCTTTTCCATAAACCAAAGGCCTTCCACTTTTTATACAGAGTAGTGTACTTTATGACTTCTTTCTTGTGAGTTCAAGTCGCCTGCATTTCCTATTCATGCAGAAATGCTCATTTCCTGTCTAAAAACACATGCATTTTTTCTTATTTGCTTACCATTCTAAACAGCAATAACAAAAAGACCAGTAAACAGAAATATCACACCTTTTTTTTTGTACCAATATGCAAAGCCTCTACTCATTCTCTGCCTTTAAACAAGACAGAAGATTAAGAACTGTTTTGTTGTTGTTGTTGTTTTTTAATCTTGTTTTATTTTTGTCATGTGCCAATGCTTAAAACAAAAAATAACAAGGACATAAATCTAAAACGTGCATCTCTTCAGGCTCCTGCTACTGTCAGGTGAGCTTAGACAGGTGGTTCAGAGTTCCTCCTTCCTATCAGCAAGGCAAATCATGAATTGAGGGAGGGTCAACAAGTACATCTGACATATAAAAAGCGGTGCCTCAGTTATCTCTTGATATGCAGTCAAAAGAATTAAAAGTAAGCAAAGTTGAGAGCAAGTAAAACCTGTGTATTACTTGGGAATGTGTCTGTCAATAGCAATGCAAGCTGTGTTTCTATCTATTATACAAGAAAGGTAAAAGTATTCTACTAGGTCACTTAGTTACTTCAACCAGATGGAATCCAAAATGTTCAGAAAATTAAAAATCCATTTATTCCTCCAACGTTGCATTCCATCTGTTTTCAGACATTTATGGAATCTTTTTGCATGCAGAATATGGCAACCACTGGTGCCTTGGAAATATTTCTTCCCCATGCAGCTCACAGAAAGCCAGGCTGGCTGTAGACGGCACTGGAGTAAGCCCTTTATTCAGGTGCTTTTACTTCCCTTCCGAACATAGGAAACTTTGCTTTTGTCTTAAACAGAGAAATCATAAAACCCCATTTATTATTGTCTGCAAAGATGCAACAAGAACTTTTAATGTTAAAAATAAATAAAATAAAATAAAATAAAATAAAATCAGGCTATTCTCTACTCTTTCCACCTTGAAATTTTTAACTTTTCTGCCAGTCTGTTTCTCATTTTCAGCTTGTGGAGACAATAAGAATGATTCAGATGCTATGAAGGAATGCAGCCTGGCATGTAGTGATCTCCACCCTGAAGATAAAAGTGACAAAATTACCCCAGAAGTTATGAGCTCTAGTCTTCATCAATCATTTTTCAAGAAATATTTTATTCCGTTCAACTACACATTGTGCCTAAATCTAACTGGGGTATGATCCCCTTCCTCCTATCACTGTTCTCAGCATCTTCAGCTTCACCAGATGGAAGGATATCATCTGGCACGCAGGCCAGACTGAATTTTCTGTATATGACACAAACGTCCACATGTCCTCTGTTTCCTGAAGACTTTCCTTTGCAGTCACTGGCTCGTACACTAGCTCTGCATCACTGAGCTTTATCCTGCTTGGTGCTGAGAATATTTTATCCCCTGGTGAAGCTGACCTATAAGGTAAGTACAGGCTATATCTACACTGTCAGCTAAGTTATAATCCCATTTCTCTTCTGATTTTCCATACCTCATATTAAATCACTCCCAGCTTCTCTGTTGGAAGGAACCAACTACATCCCTCCAAGCTGAAAGACAGTCAGCAGATAACTCTGTACCAGAACTGCTGCTTATAGGACAAAACTGCATCAGGTCTGGTGGTCTTACAGAGTCCTCCAGTCCTACATCAGCAGTCTTTTGCACCATAAACTCCCTTCATGCCCCTATGCCAAGGCCCAGATTGCTACAGAGTGTGTGAATCGGGGGAGATACACATTTACCATTACCCACGTCTGCATTTTGTTCACCTCTCCAAATCTAACTGGCAGGTGTTTGTCAGATGGAAAGACAAAGCACTCAAATATCTCAGGCCAGCACATCAAAAAGCAGAGAATTGGCTTTTAAGCATAAGACTACATTTTAAAAAGTAAGACAGAAAAAGAAAATCACAAATGGTGGGTGATTTCTTTGTGTCTTTGGGTTTTGTTCTGCATGTCCGATCATGTCTTCACATTTTTTTTCCTGTAACCTCAAGGGCAGTGGGAAAAATAAAGGAAGTTAATACTCACATTTAGTCTCATGCTGCCCCAAAGTGACACTTTAAAACACACACACGTACACACACACACAAATCCAGTAAGAATATTGCCAGACTCTTACTGAAATCTGTACAGGTAATATCAAGTCCCGCTGTATTTTTCATCACTGCAGATGTGAAATCCACCAGGTCTGACGCTGGGGTTGAGGAACACATGCTGACAGATCATGTTCGACCAACAGCAGAACCAGAGACTAGATCTCCTCCTTCTCTGGACAAATGTTTCCCTTCAGTCATTGGGAAAGCTAAGACTGAGGAAGCTTGCTACCCAGGATGGACAAAACACAAGAGGCAAAACAGCAAAACCAGAAAAAAACCCTAACTGGTACAAGATGGGCTGCCGAGGAGTACACTGAGAATGCATCCGTCCACGTGAGACAGACACACATCTCCCTGGCTGTGATCTTCTGTCCACACAAATAAAATACCTATCTCTCAAGAGCTAACCCTAATTAAAGGTTTTCTTTGATTACACAGAGGGACTTGGACCCACACCTCCGTATCAGCTGAAGTGCCTGCAGTGCTTCTCTTTAGTTTCACCCATCCCCTGCTAAGTTTAGAAGAAAAGGCAACAGCTGTGGCTACTGACAGAACAAGGTTGGCAGCTGCAAAACTGAGATGCCACATTTCAGTATATAATTTCCTTTCCACAGTGTCTCTCCCTAACTTTCCTCTTTAAGAGGCACTTAAAATCCATGTGTCTGACTCAATTATTGTTATTGTAGCTAAGGAACAGAATGTGATGCTGATGAGGGCCTACCTGTCTAGTTAGCTTCCCTTTCTGGATGCTTTCTTTCTTTGATTCATCATTGCTTGTGACACGTGTATTGTCTAAACTATATTCAAGAACAAGTCTCTAATACATTCAATGGAAGAAGGTGAAAATCAGAAAACGGCGTATCAGTTGTATGCATAAATTTACGCATTAAGTTTAAACAGCCTTCTTCTGAGACATATCTTATGTAGAAACCATGATTTTATTGTAAATTAACAATAACACGTGTGGTAAAATTAAGAATAAAATTTCTTCTGCTTCCTTTGATTAAGAGAGCACTGACACTGCATAAATGCTCTGTCTTTATGAACTCATCTAGAGATTCTGCGTTCCTTCAGCATTCGGTACATTATCAAATCATATCCCAAGTACTACGAATTCATGCCCCAGAGGGCATGAACCCAAATTTAAAGTCATCATCATCCTGTATATTTTCTGCTCGGTGGAAGGTTTTATGATACAGGCTGAATGTCTTTTCAGGACAATCCTAAAAATAAGCTAATGCAGTAGGGACTGAATTTATTGGACATGTACACTCGCCTCCAGTTGATGCTCTCCCTAGGTCAGTTCTCATGTGATTGGCAAGGGATCATGACAGCTTGTATCTTCCTATGAGAAACCTGTGTAGACACTGGTAATTAGAACTGCCACTCAGTCCTTCCTGACAACAGCTACTGCAGTGGCACGGGGCCTCTGAACCAGCTCCTACCTCAGGAAAATCCTGTTTCCCAGTGTTGCCTCTGTAGGCACACACCTAATTGCATGTAAACATTCAGTAATTTATTACACAACACAAAAACATCAGTACCTTCAAGCTGAGAATATAGCAGTTGATAAACACCTAAGAACTGCAATTGTAAAGTGTCACCTGCAATGTAGCTCTCTCCCAACAGCCTTGCCTTACTGCTGGCTGAACTAAGTATACCTCCTCAGTAATGGAAAATTTTAGAAGGGTTTCTGTCTTTTTCTAAGGAGCCTAGTTCTTATCAAAGTTAAGAGTGGTGAGGCTCATAAGCCAGGTCAGTTTTTTTTTTTTCCCCAGAAAACAAACAAACAAACAAACAAACAAAAACCCACAAACTCCACTGTGGTTTGAAAATATCAGTGCATTTTTCCTACAGCTTTCTACCCCAATCAGCACAAAAACAGAAATGCCCAACTGCCTATATTTTTACTGAAATTTGATTTACTCACAAGCTGTTAATGACTATAACTGAGAAAAGGAAAGAAAAGTAACGCAATAGTTAAAGGAACATGAAGTATTCCCGGTCCACTGCTACACTTGCAAGATACAAAGGATAAGGCAAGATATCTGGAAATATTTGCAAATGAAAAATATGCTAAAGTATTTTCTTGTACTGTGATATCTTTGTTCAAAGTCCATAAAAGCTGGGTATCTACCGAATGAAATTTGGATTCTATTCTCAGTTTTGCCGCAATTTTAAGGTATCAATTTAGATACAGCTTCCTCGTCTGTGAAATGGGGCTAACAATAGGGCTTCAGTTTCCATGCGTGGTGCTCAGTTAAATAGCATCATGTTAAATAGTGCTTATTTTCCCACAGTAGGGAAAAAAAGAGGCAGAGCGAGGCGGTCAGGAATTTTTGAGATCCAAGGTTGAAATGGCAGTGAAATCTAATCTCCAGACCGTGGAAATCACTGGAAATTGACTTCAAAACATTGTTGATTTCAGTGGGTTTTGGATCAAGGCGTAGGAGAACAAACTTACCGCATGAAGACAAGTTTGTTTTGCAGAGCAATGCTTGACTTCTTGACAGAAGCAGCCCCAGTGCTGAGCAGAACTGTACCTTGGGGGTGAACCTACGCCAAAGGGTTGTATACAGTTGTTGGGAGTGTCAGGAGCATAGCGGGGAAAGGAGTTCCCCCTCTGTCTTCCTCACAGCTTGTTCAGGACAACACAGGGAATTTTCTGGCTTACCCCCTCGTAAAGCAGAAAACATTTGGCACCAGACCAGGTGTGCTGAGCTCCGCAGAGCGAGGAAGCCAGGTTGCGTGGCAAAGGACAGGCACAGAGAGCTGCTTCTGCTTCCTGCCGCATCGGTATCAAGCCTGCCAGCTATGGGAATTTCTGACACACAGTGCAGAACCACTTCTAGAGCACTTACAGTGTGCTGGAGCTGGAAGGCTTTGCAGCCACTGCAATGCTGCCTTCATTTGCCCCGTAACAGTCCAGCCCAAGAAGAGCACAGAACAGTGTATTAAGCATCTTGATAAAGTTTTCGGCAAGCACTCTTCAGAAACCAACCCAGAAACGGCAGCGCTATATTTTTAGACAGATAATTACATGGGTACTCCCATGGATGTGCTTCAGAATGAATCCAGGAGTGTAATCATGCAATGGGTCAGAAATTATGGAGTGAATAGTACCATATCCTTTTTAGACTTCTATTATAGCATGGTGGCAATGTAATCGTGCTGTATTTGGGTAATGCTTCAGAACAGCGTACACAGGAGGAAGTGTGGAGCTTTGTCCATCTTCACGGTGACTCCTCATTGAAGTGTCCACCCACCACAAACACAACACACCCTTCACTTCTGTTACTCTAAACTATCTGTTCCCTGCATTCAAAACTCCCATTAAATTCAGCACTGAGCCCACAGGTTTCTACTCCATCAACTATACCATTTTCAGAGGGTACAATACCCAACATGTCAGCAGCACCAAGTTCATTTGGGATATAGCCCATAGCTCCCTTCTCAGGCATGGTGGGCGAGAACAATGTTAACGTGTATATAGCAAAATATTCATTGTTAATCTCATATAAAAGGCATTTTAAAAATGCTACAGATAGCTCAAAACATATCACTGCAATCCCAGGCAACACAGCTGAAAGATTATATCTAAAGGAAATCACAGCATCTTAAGCACTGAAGCAGAGTTATGGTAGCCAAATAATTTGAACTCTGCCCTTTCAGATAGCACATATCACTGAGCTTAACAGCTCATGGTGTTCGTAGTATTCTGATTTAGAAACAAATGAGCTTTTTCTTAGTCCTTTCCCCTACAACCCTTCACTACTATGTAATAATCTCTATGCGAGTTTCCCATGTACTACTACAACAGGTACCTTGTGAGAAAAATATTCCAAATTAAAGATGGTTCAACAGACGATTTTTTTTATTATTATTATTATTTTAATGTAACTGTTTATCTATCAGCTGAGGTTGACTTGTGGAAACTTCTCTTTTAGATAAATTTGTAAAGAACTGTTCCTTTTCAAAATGAGTCTTGTCTGCCAATCCTTCTCTGCCCCAGCTCCAGCCTTTCCTATTTCCCAGTGATTTGGTTAAGGAACTGGAGTAAGTGTGGACCCAAGAGGTACTTGTAGTCCAAACCTAAATACATTTGAGTCCATTTCAGTTCAGGTTTGATTCTAGAAATCACAATGAGAAGTACCCCATTTCCACTGGCGTGGTCACAAATAGCAGCATGTCTTCTAGTTGGAGAAGGCTGAAAATGTTCTGAAGGTTTATAATGTTAGAGAGGGCAGTACTGGTGGTACCTTGGAAATGCCCTTGGTTAATATAATATAGAAAACAGCTAGAAAATGATTCTGGCCGAGCCTGACTAAAAATATGCTTGCAAGATCATTAATGGAACTTTTTTCCTGTAACTGAAGGGCAATTTGGTAAGCCATCCTTTGCCAGATAGTGCCATTAATTGCAATTGGTTCTTAACAGGAATCCAAAATGATTTTCTCTTATAGAAAAGCCACACATCCTGAAGGTACACTGCTGGCAAGCCCTTGAGTGTTTATATTACAAACCAAGCAATTTAAATAATCCTCAAATTTACTACATTCAGCTAGATGCTCAGGAGAGGTCCTCTTTTCCATCGGTTTCCAAGAATACACCAATATAGCACCTCTTAGTTTTCACAACAACTGATCGGCTTTGTGTGGCTAGAACTAAATTACAGTAGCAGGATTTTAACAACTGCGGAAAAGACTGTAAAACTTTCTGCCCCTTATTAACTACTGTGTAACTATTAGGTTTATGGGCAATGTTAACATTGCAGCATAGGAACAAAAACATTGTAAATGGTCTCCAAAACGTTGGAAAGCAATTTTCCCCAGGAGAGGCAGGGGGCCCTTCCAATCCCTGTAAGGTATGGAAAGGGTCATGTGGCACACATGTAAAACTAGATTAAACTCTCTGTTGCTAAGTAATTAAACCTAATTGTAAACCTGGGCAAGTGCTAATTTTAAAACTGAGCTCCCTGCTCAGAGCTCCAAAATCTCTACTGAAAGTTCATGGAAAACGAAAACTGCCTCTTTAAAAGAAATCAGCTTGCAGCTCCCCAGAACGGAGCCCCTGGGCAAGTGGTTCAAAATATGATTTTTATAAACAAATCTGACATAGCAAACTTAATGCAAAACCCTATGCATATAACATCACTTATGTGTGCAACTCGTTTAAATTATTGTTGTAGAGAGAAAGAAATAAAACTGGCATATTAACCTATGGCACAACAGTGCTCACACACTAGCGATGTTCAGCAGCAGATGATATTACTGTGACTCCCACTAGTATTGTCATGGTGAAGGGTCTGTCAGAATTCTTGTTCTAAACATTGACAGTCAGAGTTTATTAATTCAGCCATGAGCATCCGTTCCAGACCTACCTTGGCATGTGCAGTCTTGAGAGCACAATCTTTTTTAGTACAACTTCCCTTTCCCCATCACCACTGTATTTAAAGTCACTGAATGAAAAAATAAAACAAAACAAAAATTCATGAAATACAGCATTTCCCCATCACCGCTGTATTTAAAGTCATGGAATGCAAAAATAAAACAGAACCTAATGAAATATAGCATTCCACAGCTTACTGCTATAATCTCATTGGATGTCTTGCTTCCCAATTGTCCTTTTTAAAGAATGGCCTGCCTATTCTTCCTTCAGAGAGTGAACCCTTCCCAATAGTTCAAAAGGACAAGCTAAATGCATAAGTAAAATATGCTTAGATAGGTTCAGATATATTTTTAAAAGAGATTGCATTACAGACCTTTCACAAGATAGACTTAAAAAACAACCTACAAATGTAATTTAACACATTCTTGGATATTTTGTTCTGGTGAATGCTCCACATTATTGAATATATTCCTGTATAACTGGCCAGAATATCACATAAAATGAGCTTTCCTTGTTAAAATGCCCAGAGAGGTTGCAGATGCCCCATCCCTGGAGGTGTTCAAGACCAGGCTGGATGAGGCCGTGGGCAATATGACCTATTGGGAGGTGTCCCTGCCTACGACAGGGGGGTTGGAACTAGATGGTCTTTAAGGTCCCTTCCAACCTGAGCCATTCTAAGATTCTATGAAACGATGACATACTGTCTGTGAAATTTTGGTCAAAAGTTTCAGACAACACAACAGCTTGGGGTGTCCATAGATATGGTTTCCTCATGCATCTTGTAAGTGAAAAATGGTTCATTACATATGAAGGATGTAAGGCTTACCTGTTGCATGATTTCACCTGAAGAACAGTTATCTTTCAGAGCAATGGTAAATGGAGACAAAACCTAGCCCTGTTCCAAGTGAGAACATCTCTTGGCTCTTTATTTCAAAGACTGACTCATAAAATGGAAAGCATTAAGCCAAAAGTTTCAGGGCTAAACAGGTCTATGAAGTTGACATTAAGTGAATCTATTTTAAGAGATGATAATCACAACAGCAAGGCAAGTTCTACAGTCCAACTGCATTTCCCTTGCCTGTGCAATGAAATTGGAACAAGTGCAAACCTACTGCTGTGCCGGAGGGTACAATGGTTGAAATTATCATCTGGCTAATTGGCAAAACTGTTAGATTTGAAAAAAAAGTTGGCTTTACCAAAATAACACAGGGCTAGAGCAAGGCAGGTTTATAGTATATATATTTAAATGACACCTAGATAAATTGATACGAGCAATCCTCACTTTCTCTGCTTTGTGCAAGAATCCTGACAGCCACTTCTATTTCTTCTCCTTTCTGCCTGCAACCCCATGGGCCAAGCCATGACATGGGCAGTGCTAAGAAAAGCAAAATGTGATGCATTCTCAGCATTGCTGGATTAAGAACATGACACCTTTTCTGTCATTACTTCCTCTGATGAAACTGCAGCAAATCAGGACTTCAGGAGCAGATATGCAAGCTGTACTAGTACAGGGCCAAAGATCAATGTATGTGAAACAGAAGGGGAAAAAAAAGACATTTTCAGAACTAACAATAAACTGCGAAGAAACTTAATCCTCAAAGGTCAGATGCACATCTGAAAGGCCCAAGCCATGCCTTTGTATCAGAATGTTACAACATTAGACCTAATGACTTAATAGTTTTGCCCTTGACTTATGTCAACAGGATCCTATCTTATTACATGGTAAATTAGTTGCTTCCAGACTACTCCAGACTCCTAGGTGATAGGAAGATAGAGGCACTTGCAGCAATATCAGAAATGCAACCTAGCACCTAAACAGTGTTGCTTAGTAGTATTTAGTAGCATTTTAATATTTGTGCATGTGTTGGTGTAGAGGAAGCCTGGACATGGAGTGAGGAAGCTTCCACATTTGGCACTCGGGAGACAAAATTACCAGGAAGGCATCTCCTCACATACTGTGGTTCAGTGCCATCAAAGGTCACCGTCTGCTGCAGATACCAAGGGATAATGAGTTCAGGTCAGGCATAATGACGGTAGGCTCTAGGTAACAGAAGAGGCTTTCTTATGCTCCTTCCCTTGTCTCAGGGAAGTTTGCATCTTTTACAAATTTGCACCGCTTCCACCCAGAAACAGCTTCCAAGCCTGGCACAGCACAAAGCCACCAGCTGACCAAGGTGCTGTAGGCTGCATTTGCACCTAGTTATTCAGAGCCTCTTCCTGCATGAAACAAGGATAACCAGCACTTTCTGAAAGAGTTACTGTGACCAAGCAAGTGTCTCTTCTATTTAAATCAAGAAAATCCCTATATTCTGATGTATCCAGAAGGCTTTGTTTCACATCTGTCCTAAAAATACGTCTTCTGTCAGCTAGACAAAGGGTTAGTTTTCACAATAAATACACAAGAAGGGAGAGACATGCTTGTATGGTTATGTAAGTCTTCTTTAAGGAGTTTTGCAGGCAAGTAAGATGCAGCTCCAGACACTAGACTTTTAAATCATTTAAAGCTGACATAAGCTGATCCTATGCACAGTTTATAATCATGTTTTTACTTTTCAGCTCTGACAATTACAAATTGTTTGTATTAGCTCCACAAGTATTCCTATTCAGCAGTATCGTCATAGTCCATTCACCCCAGTCCCACAACAGCACACCGACTCTTGGCTTTACCAGCCTCCATCCATTCATTACCTTCGTGCAACCGTTACCAGCCACGAGGGGAGTGGCAGGAGAGATCTACAGCCTGCAAAAACCCCCTCATCTGCCATCTGTGGTAGCTGCAATTTCCCATGTTTCAATGTGGTTTTCAGACCATCTCAGCTCGACAGGAAGAAGCCTGGCATCCTCTTAAGCATGTTGCACTTGTAACCTTTGAAGATGTTCAAAAGAAAAGGAAGAAAAATAAATGAAAGGTCTTAGCCATTTTGCATGAAGTTGCATGAAAAGTCTTGGGGCCTAACTTGACTGGAACTGTTTTAAGTACTTCTCCACTACAGCAGCGGTGCGTCATATGAAAGGCTTTGTTTGGCATCTATCCACAGTTATAAATAAAAAACATATTTATCTTTGGTCATGCATATAATTTAAAAGTCGGACAGAAGAAACCTTTTTTCTCCTTTTAAACCTGTAGCAAGCCCAAGATAAATTCTTATAAATTATTTCTTTTAAAAGGAGGAAAAGAAAAAAAACAATAACAAAATAGCTTGGCTATTTGGAAATCTGGAAAACAGATTATTTCTTTGGATGGAACAAAGTGTGTGTATGTGTCATCATGACTTTAAACAGTTCCACAGTTTCCCATGGAAATACTTAATTGAAGCTAATAAGATGTGGAGTTATCAGTGGTTTGCCATGATAGATTTCATATGGTCTTTCCAAGATATTTTATCTCCTTTCAAGCTTACTGACCTAAGATTGTCTTGACTGGTGATCTGAGCAGGAACCACCACAGATACTAAATTTAGCTGAAACTCTACTCAGAAACACACAGGGGACAGGAGTTTGGGCAAACCCCTTATAACTCCAACCCCTATATAACTCAAGCACTTAAGCTTCCAGTTTGTAGCACGTGTGACTACCTCCCACAGAAACCCTCACATCAAAGACTTATCTGCCTCTTAACACTTGTGGCATGGGTCAGAAGTCCTTTCTTTTAGAACCACATAATTAGGAAAGAAACTACTGTCACCAGACTATAGATCCTAATGCAAATCTTCCCTCAACCTCCATGCTCCATACAGTGATCCTAACAGCTCACCTGCCTGACACTTCGGAGGACAAGGCCCACCTTCTTCCACTGAGTACTTCAGCTGATCACAATGAGTGCATGCTAAGACTGCTTCTGACTAGTTGTAACAAAAAAAGCATGCCCTTCTTACAGCCCAGTTTAGAAGAGGAAATCCTGCTGCATTTGAGATGGCTACGTAGTGCCCGTGGACAGTCGGACACTCTAGGCCATGAATATGTACCTACACAGCCTTCTTAATAACCAGGAAAGCTTGGCGTGTATGCAGAAACAGGTTATTTGGCATCTGCGAAGTGCAGGTGCTTTATAAGCATCTGTACATACCCATCTCAGATAATAGCTCGAAATAAAATTGGCTTGAGCCAACATATCTGTGTCACTATACATGATTAAACTATTCTGAAGTTTATGGAGGAGGAAAGATTTTTCCTAGACTGATAGCAGCACAGTTTACAACAGACTTTGGGTAGAGGCAATCTGCAAAACTTTGGCACTCATTTCGTACCTATATTTTAGGTAATTAATGAAACTGTCTTCCTAAAATTGGCCAAAATTAAGCAGCTTATCATTATTTTCCTTCAGCAAGAGAAAACTGTAGACCTTTTTTTGGCATTACCACCTTTTGCCTTCAGCATTTTTTTTCCTGAAAACTTATTCCCTGCTCCTGCAAATGCATCCACTGCAGATGTTTTTTTTTTATTTATTTATTGTTAATATTCCTTTCAAATATACCATCCCTTCTGATAATGTCAAGTACATGTCTGTGGGCTGTAGGGTCAAGTTCAGTGTAGCACCTTTCAGTCAGTCGGCAGTAAGCACAGTGCACTCATTAACCTGGGAACAACCTTAGTATTTAACTTACATGGACCAATACTATATTCAATATTGAAGAAACTGCACGCAAATATCATTATATATGAAATGCAAGTAACAAAATAAATGCCGTGGGACGATACTACATTTGGAAATAGCTGAAGTCAACACAGTGAATCATAAAATGAAACAACTACTTTGCAGCTGCTTATGGACAGGGACAATGTGAGGAACTGACAGTCAGGATTAACACAAGCTCCTTTACACAGTGAACAAAGTGAATAGGGGCATTATGTCCATTCTCTAACCAGCAACAAGTGAAAGTCACCTCCTGAAGGCAATTTCTATCATAGGCATCCACACTCAGATACACTTCTGACTACTTATCAGGAGCAAGGGCAACTGGGCTCCTGGTTCAGGTGTCTTGTACAGTTCGCAAGAAAGGAATCCAGGATGAACTTTCTGGCATATTTCTGTTATCAGACTGTTTCCCCATCAGACAGTCAGTAACTCTATGTGTGTTCCTTAAAATGCAGAAGGGCACAAGATTTACAAGGTTAGCAATGTCTGCTGCTGTAAGCAGCACGCACACTCAGATGCTGTGGGATTCTTTACCAGTTCAAGTTTTCATACATCCCGGCATATGGATGAAGTGAGCAAAGAAGCAAGCCTGATTGTAATTACATTAAGCACTTTGGCAATAAGGAAAAGTTTGTACTTGTACACAGATGGCTTTATGTTACAATGCTATAAATGTGCCAAGTTTCATGGCTTCACCACATGACGCAGGGAAGGAGCCTGATCTGAAGTCTGTGAAACCTAATGAAAAATTCTCACTGATTTCATTCGATTTGGATCACATTTGTGATAAGTCCACTGGATACACCTGGCCAGAGAGAATAGCCTTTTGTAGTATTTTTAGCCCAATGGGCCTTTTTTAGCCCAAGGCTTTATGTTTTGTGTATTCTGCTTTCCTTTAAAGGAAAAGCAATAAAGTCCACTTTGGGTTGATTAAAACGAATTTGACTGCCTACCGTAGCTCTCATCTAAGCTGTAAACTTCAACTTTGCACCAGACCTTTTGGAAACTACCTGAGGGAAAAAACTAAGTTCTTACTCTTATGAGGCCTCCTGAGTCCTTCTGGTGTTTTTGATTCAAGTCATTTTTTTTCTGTGACCCTCCCATCCCTACTACTTCAAGAAGGTAAGAGATTTTTAAACTTACTCTAAAAGTTCTTAATTTAGAAAAATAAACAAAAATTCTGTCAACCCATTCCCCAGTGTCCTACCATAACTTATTTTAGAGTAATAAATCTTCACCCTGACAGCTCTCTGATGATGCATTACATTAATACATCATGATGACAATACTTGTGATATATTATGGATGTATTTTCTGAAAGGGATATCACCTATACATTCCATCTTCCCAGCACAGCAGAAGATTGTTTGGGAAAAGGGGGAGAAGGGGAGGTAAAGGATGTTCTTTACCCAGAAGGCAAAATCTCACAAGAGAATGTGGAATTAAGTTGATTGCCCTTGTTAAAATACCAATGGGAACAAGAAATAAAATGCCTTCTGCAGCCCAACAGATTCTGTCAATCAGTTTACCTGTTTGTTCCTAAAATACTGATATTCTGGATGGAATAAAAAACGGAGAATCTTTAACATGCTTGTACCGGTCATGGTAATACAGGAGAAACAGGCTGTAGGAAATGATCACAAAGATTTCAGTAGGGTTGAAAGACCACAATAAAGAGAGGTGCAACATTTAAAAGGGTAACTAAGGATGTCTGCAAACAGAAATGACTGGCAGCCTCAGCGAATAATCTGGTAAGAGTTGTGTACACTCCAAAGAGTCACCCATGACTGACACAAACCAAATCTTTTCAGTGCCTAAGATTAGACAAGGTGATGACAGGGCTTTTCAGTAGAAAATAAAGTTAAATTTTGACATGGATATCTGGCCTTCCACAACACCACTGCACATAATAACCAGATCATAGGTTAGTGTTTGCTGTGCAAGGCTGTGCACAAAGACAACCCCAGCCTCAAACATTTTAACTCAATTGCCAAGGTTTAGAATGCAAAATCAGCCACTGGCAAAGAGCCCACTGCCTGGAAAGACTGCAGCAGTAACTTTCTCCAAAGGTTCCTCTTGAACATATGAATGTGTGGGCTGAACAGTATGAGGTTTTACAGAAACCTTTGAAAATTACTGGTCCAAACTGGCCGTTCTGATGAACTTGGCTTGCATGCAGGTAACTCTGACAACCTCAATGCCCCTATTCTTGGCATAAGGATTTCAAGGGCAGTCAGAGCCTTCCTTGAGCCTACCTATAAGCCTTTCCTTTTCGGGAACACGCTCTTTCCACCTGCTACCAGGGTACTGAACTCTTAGCATGCAGTTAGGAGCATTTCCCTGAGATATTTGGAGAGCCCTGAAGTAAGACAACAGATATCTGTCTCCTGCATTTTTTCTCATTAGGGCTCTTATCAGGCTATCTAGGGAGGGAGAGGCATAAATTTCCTTCTCCTGCACATATGCAATTAGCATTATAAGGAGCTTTGAAAAACCCTTAAAGACATCAAAAGGTTTTATATCGGAAATGGTCTGTTAAAAGAAATAACCTAAAACATTGCCAGAACATGCTCCTTTTAGAAACTGCAGGTGAGGACCGTTGGGGTGATATCTCTAGGACAGAGAACCATGACATTTGCATTTCAGATCTGCATCCTGTATTTTGGACTGGAATAAATGCCTACATTTATCTCAAGGTCTGTAAAATACTTCCTGGATCTTTGGAAACTACAAGGAAGAATAAGTATAGTCCAGAGAACCTGTTTCTCCAGAGGAAAAAAAAAAAACATGGAACAATAGGCTTCTGGCCTTTTAGGAGTTCTGATAGTGATCTGATGTTTTGGTGACAAACCTTGAGTTTTGCAAAATACTTGCTGTGGACTCCTTTCAACACCACACTGCTGCTGGCTACCCACACTCCACAAGTATCTAAGTCCATTTGGACCATGAAAATTCCTAAGGTCTTCTGCTGTATGATCGGCAGAACTGTCCGAAAATAAATGTTTTTGGTGACTTCTCTTCTCTTACAGACTTAGCCCCAGGTACTCCTTTTGCCACTCATATGAAATTTGTGACAAATGCTCTGGTATGGCAAACAGTCATGTGTATCTGTACACACTTCATGGTACTGATGTGTAGAAGAGCACACCAAACTCCTATCTCTGGTTTCCCAGGTGCTGTGCCAGAGGGGTAGATCCAATGTCTCTTTTCTGAAACAACTCAGAGACCTGAGTTCCTTTGTTAGTTGGAAAATCACTAAAAAAAAAAAAATCCTGTGAGAGATTTAGTGGGAAAAAAAGATGCTGTCACTAAGATTCACTATAAAGGATTAAAGTAAGAGTGAAATCCAAAGAAGTACATATCTAAGCATATATTTCAGTGTACAATCATACCAGCACATAAGCAAGTTGGGTTTGAACCTGCGGCACTAATCAGAGTTCCTGTATAAAGTTCTGCATAAAGAGTGGCCTTGGACATTGCTGGCTTCACTCTAGTAGAAACACTTGAGGGAAGAGCCCCAGATTCCTGATGGGGACTGGCAGATCTCAGAAATGCTGAAGATGGAAACATCAAGAGTGCACACAATATGACAGGAGTGTTGATGTTACTCTGCCGGACACATGAATGCAAACGACAAAGCCCAAAGCAAGGGAGTATGATAACCACATTCTCTGAATGTGAATGGAGTATTTCCAAAAGGTGCTTATTGACCTCTGCATCTTCAATCTACAGAACAGATCTAAGCTATAATGAACACAGGAAGCTGCCATGCAATAGCCATGGTGCCTTGCTAACAAGCCTATCTCCTGAGAGTTGATTACAGGCAAAAAGAAAAAGGTTCTGATGGAAATCAGCTTATACAATAAACCCTACTAAATCCACTGTCTCTTTTCTACGACCACTTGCAAGAACCTATTAGAATGGTATTTCTGAGGTGCAAACATTTGTCCTTTAGCTGTTGAAGGGAAAAAAACAGATCGTTTTGTAGAGAATACCAACCAGCCATCAGTTTCTGGGCACTACTGCTCTAAGTCAAGCAAACTGCATTACCAAGTTCCATCAATGCTGGATTTCTTGGACATGCCAAAGGTCCTCTCAGAGAAAACAAACAAAAAATCAGTGTCCTCAACATCACTAAGAAAAATGTTTGTTAACTGACTAACACTGGGGCCATGTATATATTTAAGAGTTATAATAAAAAACAAAACACCCCTCCTTACTGACATTACAGCAGGGATAGCATCCCACTTTTTGTCCGCAATACAAAAATGCTATTTTCTGTCCTAGCCCATCCTACCCTGCTGTCTCAGCCTTGGGTGAGCTGGTAAAGTAATAGCGCAAAAGCTTTTCAAAGATCTCCATGTAAACAAAGCAGAAGTCTGTATATTTTTCTCTGACGTCTTCTGTTCTTAGAAACAACGTTTGCTCTTTCCAGCAAACATAGCTCTGGATAAGATGTTGTAATCTTAGTTGGTATTAAAGTATTTTTCCTGCCTTCACTCATTCTAGCCACCAAATATTCATAGCAGAGTTTTGTTTATTCTTTCACCCTTTTGTTTGATGTTGTTGTGAAAATTCAAGAAGCGTCATAATTGTATTGCCTTTCGTACAGGAATACAGTGACTTCTATGTTTACCTGCAAAGCCAGTGATATGAGGATTAAAAGGAACTATGAACAAGAAGTGAAACAAGGCATCTTTATTACTAAGGCTAGCTTATTCAAATGATTTTATTAGAATGTTTTTTGTTACTTTTCTTTATATGTCAGGTGAGAAGCACATACAGAAAATCCTCTAAACATTCATACAATCCATAGATCTGTATTACTGTAAAAAAAATTGCTCAGCTAAAGTTCACAGAAAACAAAAGTGAAATTACCCCAAAGGAATCTCTATGTTTCAAGACAATTTTCTTGCTGAGTTTCAAATATTAAAAGTCTCCCAGTTGTTAAATAAAGAGTGATGAGAAAATGCATGCAATTTTAATTTCCACTGGGATCATGCCTGGTGTGAGACAATCATGTTGTTAGATATTTTTCTAAAGACTAAAATAATGTTATAGCGTCTGTGAAGGATGCTATGAGGAACAAAGTACTGAAATAAAAACACTTTTATCCCAGATTGGCTACCTGTTATACTTTTTTTTTGCTGAAATTGCTTAAATTAGATAGAATTTATGCAAAGCTTTATTATCCAGGACACTTAAGCTTGACTTGGTTTAACTGATGTATCTATTAGCTTATCTATCTTTTACTTAGTGAAAGGTTGATACATCAACCATTTAGAAGCCATGCAAGCCCAACAGATACTTATAAATAATGACAAAATGTTCCCTTGTTTACACCACCACCAGTGCCAGAGCAGCAGCATCCTTTAAAGTCAAAGCTGTTGTTCACAATGCTCCTTGCAAGGCCACTTGTTAGTGGGATGGTCAGGTATTTGCAACACCTGTGTACCTGGCTTTGTCCTCTGGGGTTTGGTGCAGTTTCAGGTGCACTTAGAAGATACTTGCAGTGGGTCTGAAAAATGGGGAATGACGAGGAAGAACCTTAAAAACAGATTATAATCTTGAATGTAACTAGTTCATAATCTCTCGCTCATAATTAGGTTCTAAGAAACAGATATTGTAGGTATGAAATATCACATCATAATTGTAAGCAGGAATTTGCTTGGAAGATGACTTTGGCTCTGGTTGGGAAAGCAATTAAGGGTATTTACTAAACAACTTTACTGTCAGTAAACTAAAATTGTCAACTGTGACTATGAAACATTACAGCAGGAAAAAAAAAGTCACCTTGTTTTATTTTATTATTTTGTTTGTCTGTAATTTTTCCTAAAATGCTTCAACTTAGAAGAAGGAAATAATATTAATGAAAATACTTATTTAGCTAAGAAATGTATCATTTTTGCAATCAAGTATAAATAAGACAATATTGGCAAAATTGAAAGTACTGACAATAAAGTTTCAGTTCTCACACATTTTTAAACATGGCAAAGCAAAATGAGATGGGACCTGCCTCCTTCAAACTCATTTTCCTGCTCTCACAAGGATGTTCCATCTTGAACTACTAACAGGAAGCTGCAAAGTCTTTTTATTCCTTATTAGTAGTATTATTCAGTAATATACTTATAACAAGGGTGGGATAGGAAAAATAGTAATTTTCACCTCACTCCACTCTCAGGCAGTTTTCACCAAGGGTACTGCTCTCTAGGAATTGCATGCATTATCCATCCAAAGTTTAGGTAAAACCAAAGTTTTCCAAATCTCCCTGTATTTGATTGTTCTGATGCAGGAATTTTCCATGGGAGTTGTTCTACAGGAATTCCCCAGGTTAGAGGACAGCTGGTTTGGTTTGTGTTGTTTCCTGTATAATTGCAAACATCTTCATGGAATGGGTAAAATCTAGGCAAGCAAATGACATTTGTAGATACTGGCAAACACTTGGCTGAGTATAAGGAATGGGTAGTGGTAGGAATTTTACTGTGTATTCCTTGACAGGCAGCTGCATAGCTGGGAAGAGCTCCGAGAGTGACAGGGAGTTTATGTATCCTGGAGATGTGTAGAAAAACAAAGGGGAATAAGAAACAAGGGGAAAAAAATAGGCAGCAAAATCAACATTTACTATAGTGGAACTATACTGCTGGTTCATTTTTTTTGGACTTGATTTAGAAAGAAAAATAATATGCACATTTTTTCAGATTTATTATGTTTGGAGGTAGTATATTTAAGCAGAATAGACAGAGTGGGTGATTGGAGTGAGAATCTAATGATTCTACTAATTAATGCAAATTTCAAGGCCAATCAAGAGCTGGAGGGTAGAAAACCTTTCTGTTCCCTGAACTATCAACAAAGTGGAGCCTATTCCATTTCTTGACATTTCCAAAGACACATTGGGACAAAACAATAAAAGAGAAGACAAAACAACGCCAAAAGTGGGATCTAGGCACCAGCTCCAGCAGAAGCTGTTATAAAGCTAAGTCAACAATGGCACCAAATCCAAAAGCAGCAATACAGGCTGTAGACGCCACTGCATCTTCTTCCTCTCTTTGACCTCTAACTGAGCCATCTGCAGGGTGTTAGTCCACTCAGTGGCTGACATCCATCCAAGAACCTTACGTTTCCACTCACGTCCACCCAGCAATGAATAGATTTCTCCAAATCGGTCCTACAGGACTTGCATTCAAGAGGTAGAATGTCCCTCTCCACTCTGCTTCAGAAACACCATGCGACTTGACCTGGTTCTGAATCCCCAACAATTACATTCTCAAAAAAAAATGTACTTAAGAGTTTAACACATAAGACAGTTTAATATGTGCAAGGACAGCAATGAGTAATGGAATGAACTTAAATTAAGAGATCATTGGGAATAGAGCAGCTCACAGTTTATCGTATGACACGGCAGCTGTCAAAATCATAAAACCTAGAAACAGAAGTTGGATTCAGAGATGAAAAGCAAATCTAAACAAGTCTTTGATGACTTCTGCACAATGATGAGCACTGCAGAGCTTATGCCAGTGGAAACAGTAAAGGAAGAAAAGTCAGTCCCTGAAACTGGAAGCAGGACTTGGGAAAAGTCAGATCCATTCTTCTCTGCTCCATGGATTGTTTGTGCAAACAGTCTGCATATTTGAGCTCAAGTCTCAGACACAGAGAATGGGAGATTAATACTCTCTACTTCTGTCCTGCCTAATGAGATTGTAAGATCTCTCATTAATTGGTTGTCCCAGTCATAGCACAGCTGAGACCAGACCTCCTTTGGGGCTGCTCTACTTTATGATACAATTAATGCACATAACCCCATGCCATTTATAGTTCTTGAACCCTAATGTGTAATGTGTGCTGGGATGACACTTTTGTCATCAGCAGTTTCTCACTGGTAGCAGGTCTGCTTTCACTTTGCGTCTTTTGCACCTACCTGTTCTTCTCTGTTATAACCACTGTAAGCTCCCAAGTGCTAGAGCTGATGACAAGCAAGAGCATCCTTTTACCAAAGACCAGAATAAAGCAAAAACAGACTACCCATAGACATACAACAGGCCAACTCTCCCTTATTTTACTTACAAATTAAGGTTAAGTGGAAAGAATGGTAAAACTCCCCTTGACTTCAACAGGGCCAGCACTTCTCACTCTTGTGATAGAAAAATTATTTGTCAGGACAAGGAAGGTTTTGCTGATTCTTTCTGTCCCACCTTAACTTTTCCAAAACCACTTCTGTTCTTCCACTGAAGAGATTTCTGACTACAACTGCTTCATCATTAGAAATTTTTTTGCGCTGTGCCAGAGATTTCACTCTATGTGTTTATTTATTTAATCTGTGTGCCCCCATGAGCTAACATCCTCATTGCATTTAGTAGGCAGTAATGGTGCATGCTAAATAAAGGCTATGTTCTGCTGAAACTGCAAGATGAAACACAAGAGCCCTCCTAACTTCAGGGAGTTTGGCAGAGAGAAAATAGGAAGTGAAACAACTTTAAAAAATGCATACTTTTGTAATGTATTAAAGCCTTCATTGCTTTTGCCAAAACTTCACTTTTAAGAAGAACCAGCTGTGGATTTGATTTCTATGTTTCTCAGCCATAAGTCAATAGAGGATTCAATTTTAAAGCACAAAACCTATAACATACAGTGTGAATCATCTCTTGTCTGCATATAAGATAGCACAGATAGATAACGTGCTTAGTGAAAGCTTTATCACCAAGGAAACACATTCATAAGCATTGAATCTAGCACCTTTACATTTACAACTTACTTTAAAAAAATGCCAGCTGTAAATAAGTCCATACTCATAACTAGAAATATGTGGTATCTATCATCCATACCTATTGTGAGAATTACTCATTGCCTAAGAGTGGCAACAGGCAAAGCCCATTTGCAAAAGTTCAGAGCTTCTGGAGATTTGGAGTCTGATCTACCAAAAGTTAATTGTTTCAGAGAGATAATAATTTTTTGGTAATTATGTCCAACCAATCCATAAGTAACCCCTCACAGAATACGTTTTATCTAGTGCCACTTGCTATTTCCTAAAGGTCATGGAATCTCTTTTCCTCACCTCTAACGGCTCACCTTTCCTGGGTGCACTATGGGGAAGCATAATTCCAATAGAGTGGAAATTCAGTCAGCAAATGAGGCATCGACATAAATATTCATGGAGGAAAAAAAACTTTTGAAAAAATGTTGAGAAAAGAGAGTAGGTAATTCATAGCATCCTCAGGAGACCACTAAGATATGCACTGACAATTTACATGGATTTGCTTAAAATTTTGTCTTTAATTTAAGAAGTGTTTTCATACATACTGACTTACCACCTTCTCACCAGTATTAGGACATCTCTTGAACACTGGGCACTTCATCAAGGACAGAACAGTTGCCCAGATGGCATGTGGCACCCATTTGTCATATCCTTGATTTACAGTCTGGGAATTACTCTGCATAGTAAGGGAAATTACTCTGCATATTATTCAGGGAAATGCTTATCTCCCAGTATATAAGCAACAGTTGCTCAGTTTTTAAAATATGAGTTTGACTTCCTATCTAGGATTATCTCCCTTTTCCCCACTTTGCAAACCAAGGACCTGATATGAAGCCAAGCCATGGGAGAAACACATGAATTCACAGGGACCGTCTGCATGTACAAGGTTAAGTTTCTGCATAAGCGTTAGAAGACATACTGGACACTATCTCAGGGTAGAGTCTCAATGGAGTTCTGCACAGCTTAATACGGCAATGATTCAGTTTCAAGTGAAAAAAAATGCAGGAATAATTTTGAAAATGCTTAATTATGATTTGTTCTGCTTGTGGCTGTGGTCACTGATAACAGTTTTATTGACCTTGGTAGGAAGAGAAGGAAGCTGATTTTATATACCTTTAGAAAGCCAGCTCTGACAGGACACAATATACTTTGAGTATTTGGGGTATTTGGGTCCTCTTAGTTAATCATATAAAGACATGCATTCATAGAGACCTTTCTTTCATTGAGAGTCCTCCAAACTTAATTCATGTGCAGCTCATATATGGTTCCACGAGGCAAAATCAGCACAAATAGATGGACCCATGTGCCAAATCATGACTCAAATCACCTGCAGGCGTAATGGAATCCAGTGTCAACAAGGGTCCGAGATGTAAAGTACCAGATTCCAGCACAAAAATTTGACCATTCAGTGAAGAATAAGATAGAAAGGTTTACTTTAAAGACACTGACCATGAAGAAAAAGAACACCCACTGGTGGGTAATGACACAATCTTGACCTTTCACACCACATCTCAGTAAGTATTACTGCACTGTAATTGAGCTCATCAGGTTCCATGAGTAAACCCATACTTCCTTCTCCATTTCTGGATGCTTTCCATTGGTGTTATACAAAGGACACTAATGTCTACTGGGAGATTGTCTATGCTAAACCAAAGCACATTCTTTTCAATTGTTTATGTCACACTTGTTTGCAGTTCTCAGTTCCCCCCAGTGAGGACAGTGACTAGGGGGCTAGAACATATGCACCTTTTATGAGCACAAAATGAGGGACAATGTTAAGGTTTCCTCCTTTTTTCCTTCTTATTTTTTTTTCTAAAGAAAGCCTTTTATTCAACCCTGATGCCATAAAAGAAGGTGATGTCATAATTTATGGTATTAAACGGGTTACTAAAATGTCATTACAAAAGTGATGTTTTAATTGATGATGTTAAACTGGTTAGCAGCAAAGTGTCACTTTCATGACATAAACTGCCAGTTATGATTATATAATATCAATTATTCTTTGGAAAACTGCATTAGATCAGTTAGTTCTGAACCAATGTAGTTGGGGCAGGTTCATATTTTTTTAAACGCTGTTCATCCAGTTCTCATTATTAGGAGTAAAATATACTTTGGAAGCAGTTTAGACTTTCATAACTTTCCCTTTGAAATATAATATCTATCTTTCCCATTTGCCCTTTCAGCTGCCATGAGATCAACAGCAAGCTAAAAAGAAAGCAGTGAGATAAATTTTATAGCCTTAACTGAACTTGCCTTGCTCTCTAATCTTACAGAAACCAAACTTTTTAGCTGAAGGTAGACAAAAATAACAAAACATAATTTTAATAGTAGGTTAAATATAGAACATTTGGATCTGCTGACAGGATGTTGGTTACTACGAGCCCTGCTTTGACGCTGGATCTCCTAAAGCTTTAGTGTCCAGCTGCTCTCCAAATTCCACTAAATCTTATTCAGGCACAGAACCAAAAGAGCATATTAGTATCTGAAATGCATGTAGCCAGATCTTAAAATCTTAATCCCTTCTAGGGATAGTTACAAGTAAAAGCAGCAAGTTTAGTTTATGTATACTCTCTGGGTTCAACAGGGCTAGGCTGATTCACTGTTGAAGCTGAGTTTATCTAGTAAGTTTATAGTATTTGCATACATCAAAGCTGCATTTTCTTCCTTGCTGTCGGTAACTGGCAAAAGCTAACTGGCAAAGCTATTCGGAGATGCTCTGATAACAAATCAGATGCAACATAACAGGATGAGATTTTTACGGGAATTTCCCAGCTGAAACTATATCTATTTTATATGAGAACAGGTATGTTTACATTAACAAGAAAGCAACATGCAGTCCTATCTCTTGGTCAAGACTGTCAATGGATTGCAGATTTGTTTGGGTTTAAGTAAGAAGATTGCTCCAGTTGATCAGTTCTGGTACATACTGTAAAAATGGCAGAAAATTACAACAGAGGGAAAAAAGTGGTACATCCATGCACCTACACTAACTCAGAGAAAGATCGAGGACTGCAAGGACAGTGCTTTTGCATGAACAGTCAGCAGCAGGTCCAAAATGGACCTTCTCATTCAAGGAATGAGTGTAATTTCAGATACCATCAAAGGCAGAATACTCTCCTGAAAAAAACAAAGAAACAAAAAACCACACACACACACAAAAACACATCTGACCCTAGCAATAGAAGCATATGCGTTGGAATTTGGTTCAGCCACACTACCATGTTTATAAAGTCCATGAGAAGGGTAGCTTACTGCTACAGACGTGTTTTAGAGCAGCAAGTTACTCTAATATAGGCAACTAAAACAGGCCACACTGTTCTTTTCCTGAATTACTTCGTGCTCAGGCCAGTGATGCTTTATAATGAAAGCTGGGTGTAGAGGTGACCACAAGGGCCACACTTCACTCTTATCACTTACTAACTTTAACCAGATCAGATGCCACATTTCAGGGGAGAGGTCTAGGAAGCTTGATCAAAGGAGATATGGAAGGTCCAGGGAAGAACTGCAAAGAGGCAAGGGAGAAGCATGGTAAGAAACACTCAGAAACACAAGTGATTTTCATTAGGTTTAATGGAGATGGTGGAAATTAATCTGCAGGGCAAGGCTTTGAAAACTTACCTCATGACTTCATCAATGCAAAAATAATCTGTTGTCTTCTTTTATGTGTCTTGTTCTCTACATTGCTTTGCACGTTATGGAATTTCGTATTATCCCACTTCCTCAAACTTCCTGAACACCTTCACGGTGATTACTGAGCTGAGCTGTCCAAACAAAACAAAACAAAACAACACAAAAAAAAAAGAAAGAAAGAAAGAAAGAGGTTTAGTATCGATTATCCACATGTACCAGGTATTTTATTATACATATTTCTCTAGATAGCACTATACCTGCCAGATTTTGGGGAAATACAAAGTCCATTAGATATCAGATCTTTAATGCAGATGGGCAAATAACGCCAAAATCGTGTTTACACCCTTAACCTGGTATCATGTCTTCTCTGTTCCAAAGAGATTCTCATTGGAGCCGGTTACTATTTTTCTCTTTTTGGCTTTAACTTTTGAAAATATACTTTCAAGCCAGAGAGAGTGCATCAGGCACACAAGCAGTGCATCACATTGGTCTAATTTACATAACAAGTCAGATAAAATCTAAGCGTTAAAGCGTGCACACTTGTCAACAGACAGAAGGTTGGAATCCTGTGAGACAGACGCCTCTTACAAGAGAGACAAGGATAAAAGTTCTTTCACATCCTTAGTAGGTTGAACCTGCCCATCCATGTAGTTGCTGCATTGTGGAAACACACCCATAACGCACGGCAATAACGATCAATCTGCAACACAGCTTGGCTCATGAAAGCAAAATTCCTTCTAACATTTCATTGTAACTGAAGGAAGGAATACAGACACTGGTGGTTTTTCTTCAGATATATTATAATTTATAATTGGTTGTTAATTAATGTCAGATCACAGTGGAATTCCTATGGAATTACACAGTGAATTCTCTTTAATTACCAGTTTATAATTATAAATCTCATTGGAATGAGTAACACAGGAATTCTAGTAAATGATGATGATCTTGGAAGACTTCTTTGACTAATAAAATCTTCATGTGTGCATCTGAAGGAATTTTAGAACAGTCATCTTCATTTGGAGCAGAAAATATTTTCCATGATGTGGGATTCCCCTTCGTGCATTGTGTTAAAAAAAAAAAAAAGTGGGGGGATAAAAAATCCGGAGCATTATTTCACAGCTAGAGCAATTACGTCTTGTGAAATGAAAAAATACATCTTAGGTCTCTTAGCACTACACCTTTCAATCAATGTACACCACAGATCACCAAGGTAAGACCTTTTCCAATGCTGCTCTGTGGTTTTGGTGTTCTCTACTGATTAGCATGCAAAAAGCCACGAAACCAGGCTCAGCTGAGAGAGACCCTCCATACAGCCACACAGTAGATGCCTGACATTGTTCAGGTTGTCATGATCTGGGCTGTACTTACATATTTGATTGAGTACGAGGTGATCAGAACTGTATGTGTTCACAGCTAATTAAGTGTACCCATGGTAGTTTGTCCTATGTTCTGTTGCACACATCTGTACCTCCCTAAATGCCTGTGGGTGGAAATTGCAGCTAAAACAGCTTTACACCAGAACCCTGCAGACCAAAAGCTGATGCAGTATGTATGTTGTTATGAATTTATTATCCTTTTTCCTCCTTTCAGTTTATCTTTGGGTTGGCTGAAATGAAACAGAACTTGGGAAAAACTTTGCTACGCAAAGTACCCGCCATGTGGAAGCAGCCCTGTAAGAAGAGTTCTTCCTCCCCAAGGACACAAGTAACTCATATGTTGAGCCCCTGCTCCCCTGCCTCTAACACTGACATTGCTTTTCTCTGCTCCTTGCATTTATGCCCATTCCTCTCCCAGTTCTGTTTCTCTGTGCCTTTGACTCTGCAGCCCTGCACTTCTCCCCTTGTCCCATGCACAGCTGTGGGAATCTGTAAACCTGCCAATTTGCACTTTGTAAGAACTTGTTGCAAATCTGACGGGTTTCATCTTGCGAGCCAAGAAACCCGGGCTTACAACATAATTGATGCTAACAAATTGAGAGAGGAACTATGGCCCTTACCTAAAATAAAAGACAATCACAATGAATTAAAGGTCATGTTAGAAAGAACTGTGCAGAGGAACACTGGGAAATAAGAACAAATGCAATCCAGGCTACAGCAGAGTTAAACCAGAGATGAATTTGGCTAAATAAAACATAAGAAACCTATTTCCTGTACTAATTACTCCCCTTCTTACAGAAGTGTAATGTTGGCATCAGCCTTCATTCTAAATTGCACCGCAAAACCCCAACACTTAACAGTGTTTTAGCATACACATTAGGCAGGCATTTCACATTCTTATTTTGCCTAGCTGTTGTTTATTTGCTGACAAAGTTTCACGGTAGGTTTTTTTCAAGTGGAGAGATGCTCCTTAAACAGCAGAACTGCCAAGGAAACTCACGTTTGGGTTTCGAGAAGTAACCACACAATCTGATTTGATTATCCATTTGTTTTTCATTCCCCTTTCCTAAAGCATCTCTTTAGTAAATGCAGGCCAGCACCACCGACACAGCAACTACCCGCACAGGCAGGGCTTTCCATGGAGTACACAGGTTGCAGTCCCTACGACTCAGGCACATGGAGAGTTTCTTCTCATTCATTTTGTCGGCAGGAGAACAAAAACTACAGTACATTAGCAACAGACTTTCATATGGACACTGGAATTAATCAGACTCAAGTGTGCCTTCCTCTAAATCACAGGGTCAGGCTAAGGTGGGGAGAAGAATTTGCAGTTGTATCTTTGCGGAACCACATTCCTAATTCTGCCAGAGATAGAGGAGTCCCAGTGTTTGGGATTGCTGATTATTACAATCACCAACAGACACACATACATATTCAGGGAAAGTGTTCGAACTCTCACATTTGTATTCATTTTACTTTGACTTGACTGGAATCATAAAAGGAATGTGTAAACGAGGAGAGCCTGTTGCTGAAATGAAGTTGAATTTTTTCCCCACAGAAACTTGGGTTCATGACAGCTTTTTGTTGGGCAGGACATTAGCCTTTTGTAATTTATTGCTTTTAGATTAAATCTGGGGAAACTCAATACTGCAGTTGAATGATTAGAGCAATACCCCTCGGAGTAATAAATTTTCTTTGGTGCTGTGCATCTCCCGATCATGTTTCCCTTCTAATTACATTTACATAAATGATATTCTGCAAAATTAAATTAACATTCAAACCGTTACACTGGCAAGGAGAGACAAAAATTAGTTACAAACTTACAACCCTAAAAAAAAACGAAACGACACCTCGTTCTTTCCATGAACTGAAAAGCAGCTATCCCCCAAAGCGTCTCGCACACAACCGATTACTCTAGTTGGTTAAGCACCGACCTAGACGTACTGCTCCCCCTTTCTGAAGTTTATAGAGTACGGTCCTGGTTTCCACAGTGTCTCATTAAATAGAAGCAATTGGTGACAATCCAAATTTGGTCAGTTAAGTGCTCTATTCAGACCTAGATGTGATTTCTACAGTTTTGGCCATGGCTCTTCCTCAGGGCTTCCCTGTCTTGGCTCCTGCACACCATTCCTCTAGTAGGGAGCCAAAAGGTGCTTGGCGGGGCTCCCTGTGAACTTAGTCTCAGTGCTGTGCTAACACCCTCCTGACCAAGCTGAAGAAGGATGTTCTTGCTGTCCTTGTGCCCGCGGGGCCACGCTGGCTGGCTAGCAGCACCATGCTGTCCTGGGCTCTTCTCTGCCTGTCGCATGGACGCCCAGTGTCACCGAGCAAGCTCCACGTTGCCAATAGAACATATCATCATTCTGATGAGGAAAAAGAAGAGTGCCAGCCTACCACTGGCTCTTGGTGCCAGTTTTCAGACAGCGTTTCCAAGACCTGAAGTTTAAACTGATCGTGATTTGTAGTGTTGATTAGCCTGAGGTTACTAATCTTCTGACTACTCAATCTGTTTTCTCTACTCTGTATGACAAACACTAGCTTTTGCAGAGAAAAATTGTTTCCTAATACCTCCTCATAAAGGCATTATTTCTGTTGTCCAGCAGAGGATTTGCCCCTCAGTTAACCACCCCGTTGTAAAGAAAGAGTACATCCATCTCCCTTTAGTCTTTTGTCTTGTGCCGTTAACAAACAGTCAAACTGCTTACAGAAGGAATGTATGTCCTACTCTATCAGCATAAGGCACTGCTTGATTTTGTTTATCATGCATCCACTGCACTGAAAATCATAATATTTTCATTCAGAAATTTGCTTGATTACTGAACCTTGTCCTGCCCTCCGGATAAAGAGCACGTGCAGTCATGTCTCTAGTGATATCAATTCTTATACAAGTACGCTCAAACACTGTGTTCAATTTTGAGGCATTAGTAATGAAAATGGAAAAAAAAATCAATATTTACTATGCATATTATATATAGCACATGTATATACACATATAGTCACATCTGGAACTAAAACTGTCAGCTCTACTCTAAGTGCGTCTATTTGCATTTAAGTATACTGTGTGTAAATTGGGCATATTGCAGGGGGAAAAAATACAATTTCTGGAGAAAATTTTAACATAAAAATGTCAAAGCTGCTGATTAAATAAAGATTGTGTATATATGATCCTACTTTTCAGTTTGAAAGCTGGATGTTTTCAACATTTCAATTTTTGAAGACAAAGTTTGCATTCAGCGATTGAATTTCTTTGTTGAAATACATCAACATTTGCATTTTAGCATGTTTCAGTTTACTTGGCAAAGAAATTGCCTTTTTTTTTTCCCCAAAAAACAAGCACTGAGCAGCCTGGTATATATTTGAAAACCTAACTTAATTTTCCCTAAACTTCACAGTTTCTGTATTTCTACAGGTCCTATAATAAGTACAGTTAATTATGTGTAGACATAACATTTAGAGACCATATTTTCTCAAAGTGTTTGATTGCAGTGAATCATCTGCATGACAATCCTCTTTCCAGGACTGCATTTCATTCCTCACCCTGGCAAATACAATGTGCCAAACACTCTAGAATTTCTGTTAAATAAGCCTGTCTCACAGCATTGTGGCCTAGGCCCATTCAGAGCCATAACTGAATTCTTTGGCATGCAAATTACTTGGAAAGACTGGGCCAATTTGTATGTTTAGGACTGTATGACAAACATATTTCACTGCAAGGAACGTTAGGGCATAACAAAAGGTACTGTATGCAAATCACAGGA
Source organism: Cygnus atratus (assembly GCF_013377495.2). Taxonomy (NCBI): domain Eukaryota; kingdom Metazoa; phylum Chordata; class Aves; order Anseriformes; family Anatidae; genus Cygnus; species Cygnus atratus. The sequence continues at coordinate 110,892,528 of NC_066364.1, forward strand.
AGTCTTGGCACAGGTTCATTAACCATGACTCCTGGAAAGAACATGAGACCCAGATTTCCATTTGATGCAACATACGCTTCATCCATGCAAGAAGATGATGAACTTCCAGTGAAAACTAAGAGTCAATGAAAAATCAGAGCAATCAAGGAGATCAGGAACTTCATAGCACCAGACCAGCAGGTACAATTACAACAACAACGTCATACAACAGAATAATTCAATAAACCTTTCCTTTCTCAAGGACTCAGAGCTGTAGCTCTAGTAGACAAGAACAATATAACTAATATGCCATAACATTAAATCTTAATTTACCTTAGTTCATTGATATCTCATGTTATTCCCCTTGCATTGTCATGGTATTTTTCCCCTGTATTTAAAAAAGCAGAGCCTCAACACCCATACCAGAGAAGCACAACAAATGTATGTCTATGAGAGCATTCAGTGAATGATGTGAGAGACTTCTTATGATTAAGAAAAGCAGTAAAGGTTTCATCAACAATGTGAAGTTTCATCTACATTATCAAGAATTCATGACTACACACTGGTGTGATTCAGATTGCTGAGATTATCAAGCGCTATCAGACTCCAGATGCATTGGACAGAACCTGTGAATAAGCCAAGACCATCTGCCATCTACGAATGGAAAAGATACGTATATCTAGAAGCAGCATTCTATATAAGCTTTCTGAAAAAGCTCCAGGGTGGGTTCCAAGCATTTTGAAAGTTATATAAAGCATAGATACTTAATTTAGATCCTGATCCAGAAGGAACACCTGTAGGAATGGCTTATAATTCCTGTTCTTCAGAATAGTTAGAAAACTGTGCCTTTATGCTGTCTCTCAGGAACACTAAGATGAAGAAGAGATTCAAAATTGCATTTGCAGATTATCAAGAGCAACCAGAATAATTAGGAGTTACTTTTACTATAAAGATCAGGGCAATGTTTGCGTATCAGCAGAAGTTAGAAGTAGGCACAGTACTTATGAGCTCCAACACAAATATATGGGATGTTGCTCCATCTACAAAGGTTTCCCAAAATTAAGATAACTTATTACTTCATAGGGTAGAGCATAAGCCAAACAGCATTGCAGACAATGACTAAAGGCAAGGATCAAAAGCAAAATACAATTACACATATCAGTAACTACATTTAAAAGATTTAATGCCTCTGAACACCAGATTTGGTGAAGATGCAACTAAAGCAAGGTGCAGGAGTTAAGCAGCTATTTACACAAAGACAACCTAGGCCACCCTTTCCATCAAATCAACTACATTAACCTGCTTCTGTGGTGAATGGTTGGATAGTGATGAGATTTTGCAGTGAGATGCCTTCAGACAGTAGTTAGTACCATCAAGGACTAGAAAACTTAAGCACCTCTGAGTGATATGAAGACCTTCTGTGCTCTTGCAATTTAGTCCTCAGGTGGAATTACTGGAGAAATTGTCTTCCCCTCCACCCCTGAACAATAACAACAAAAGGTAGTTACAGCAGGTGATTTAAGAATTTGATTGCTGCCAATATAGGGATGTAACATGGTGGGAAGGGGTAGGAAATTGTCTTTGCGGTTACTCTGACAAATTGCAGTGCAGACAGTGAAGCCATTAACAGTACAGAGAATACACCTGAGCCTTCTTCCAAACAATACTGCAGCATAACATGGATGGAAAAACTGAGATCATGTCATCTCCTTTTTCCAAGCAGAGCACATTAACCTAAGCTTCTGATGGTTTCTGCACTGGGTTACACGATTAACGGCTGGAGTGGGTAAGATGTCACTCACACAGAGTGGCATCTGCCAGCTCTCCTACAGGGAAAGGTCCATGCAGATGGTATCTTAAAACACCATACTTGTTTGTTTCGGTCCTCAGAAACAGGATCACCTTGCAATGCACTTATTGCCCAGTCTGCTTAGAAAAAGCACTGTAGTAACTTGGGAACAGTAGCTGGCACACTAGCAGAAGAAACAAATGGTGAAGAGTTGTTCAACAGCTTGCAGATTGTTGTTTGTCTTGAGATCAGACACTCTTGGAGAACAACTGTTTAGAAGGTAGAGAATGATACAGGTTAGGAGAGATTTCTACAGTGATTAATCTCACCATTTTAGCCACTCATAGGTGACTGGCACATAGCAGCTTTAGTACAGTCATCATGTTCAGTTATGGGAATATTTGCAAACCCTCTCGACCGCTTAACATCTCTCTCATTTACCACCTTTTGGCACCTCCTTTCAGCAAGACCACAACTGCCAGGGACTGGGACAGCTGGGGATTGGCTGCCTTTTGGACTCCTCTTCTCAGAAAGTATTTTTTTTTTTGCTCCCTTGGTGCAACCCTCTGGGACTTCTGAGGACAGGACTACCGTAGCTGCAAGGAGAGCACCACGGTGTGCACAAGGCATGGCAGCAGTTAAGAGGAATCGAAGCTCTGTCTCACAGTGCCCATGTTTCTACATTTCTGAATTTGAACTGACAGGTTTTTGTTGTTGTTGATGGTGCTTGAAGATTAAATGTTATGTGCAGCAACAGATGTTAGTGATCTCATTCCGAGCTGAATACCTTTTTACACATGGTTTGGTTGTGCACCAGGGGCCAAGAACTTTGGCTGTAGATAAGCAAAATCAAAATCTGTTTTAACTGGCATATTGAGTCCATTGTCTATAAACATTCACATTATGAGAATGAGATCAAACCTGCCAAGGGACATTATTATGTTGTGAAATATATTTGCCCATCACGAAAGAATTACTAGAAAAGAGTGGAAAAGTGGTGATTATTGAACTGTGTAGCACTGGCCCAAATCTGTTCAAAAGCTCCACTAATTGCAAGCAAACATGATCTTGGCTAACAGTGAGACAGAGTCACAAATGTTTATACAGAAAACATCCAAGAAAGAGGAGGCAGGGACATTCTTCGAGGAATAAAGCAAAGAAGCACTAGAGCTTGGCAGCTTCTGCCCTGCTTTGATTGGGTGGGTGGCAGCTACTAAAGGGCAGCGCCTTAGAGACCAGTGCCAGGCTGGATGGGATTTCCCTAGGAATAATAAAATAAAAAAACAAAAACAAACAAACAACAACAACAAAAAAAAACCACAACAGGCCAGGAAGCAAAAGAAGAAATCTAAATGCTACTGGAGTGCTGCAATATTGATCCCTTTTTCAAGCAGCCAGAGATTCTTAATGTAAATAGCAGCAGGTCACATCAGAAGGAAATCACCAGGAAGATGTTCCAGGAGCTGTTGTTAGAACTGATGTATTTAAGGAATTTTATTACTATTACCAGTAACATGGTAGATGTGTCCTCTTCCGAACAGTAAAGTGAGCAACTTGAGAAGAAAATGTAGGGTTTCAAGGCATGAAGTTGCAATGTAACTTTTTTTCATGGATTAAAAACTAGAATTACTTGATAAGAAAAAAAGATGCAAGTATCTCAGACTTGTCTCAGGGGAAACCCTTGGGAATCTGGAGCCTAAACAAAGTTAGCCACTCAAATACCCTTGCAAACAGTATTCAAACTATAAGAGAAATACATTTTTGAAAGAAGTGAAGACAACAAGTAAAAAGCGAGGCAGTATTAAACAATATCATAGGCAAAACAAGGGAAAATCATACAGTGGCATTAGGCGTCCTGAAAAATTGGGAACTACGACATTCAAAGCAATTTCTTAAGGATTTGTCACCCTTAGTTCACGTCTTTAAGTGTGTTTCTCCCCTTCTATTACTCCACTCTCTTTTAGACAGTACATGTGAGCTCTGGGAATGTGTCAAGAAAACAGGGAATAATTATAATCATTCTTAGTCTGAGGTATCTCATCCATTTAGCAGTAAGACATCCTAGGGATAAGAGGCTCCATCAGGTGCCTTTCTACTTGAACTTAGTGAGCTAACAAAAAAAAAAGATAGCAAAAGCAGATCCATGCCTCTTTTCTTCTATCAGAACAAGAGAATGGTGGCACTCCTTTCTCCCCAAAACCAAACACAAAAGCCACCCAGATCCCAAACCTAAGTTTATACTCACAGATGCCAGCAGCATCTTCACAAACACCCCAGCTATCTGCTCAGCCTCCCATGCATGTCAGAGTGAAACGGCTGCTAAGTGGGGCAAAGAAAACTCTCTTCCCAGTGGTCTATTGACAGGACCTGGGAGATGTCAGTAGGTGTCAGGGGAAGAGTCCCATTGAATCCAAAGTTCCTTAAACACAGTCAGAACCAAGCTCTTATACAGGCCAAGGAGTTTTAATGGCATGCTGCTAGAGATGCCCTTCTGTGTCACGGTATTATTCTCAGAATCAGAAACCTGTTTGTTGGCTAGAATAAAAACATTTGATTGTGTTTTGCTGTGAAAAACATTGTGATTTGCTGTACTGTCCACGATCATTGCTGGTCTTTAAGAAAAAAAAAAAGGAAAAAAAAAAGCTTTTCCTTTGGTATCTAAATAAAGCTTCTTCCTAATGTTGCTGAGATGCTGGCTTTCATTATGCATGGCAAAGGATGGGCTGATAATGCTTTATGATCATTAGCAAGCAACACAGACATTTCTGGAACACAAAATCAAAAATAAGAGCGAGTAGCATTAAAATGTTCTTGGGGCTAATTTCTCTAACCAGAACATGAAGGTTTTTTTCATTTTCTGTATGTGAACAGCATTCAAAGCAAAGTAATTTCATTATAAAACTGGTTCTTTATTTTTCTGGAACAGAGTCAGAGTACTGGAATAGAGTCAAAGTAAAACCTTCTTTTTATGACAACAGCATTTGAGTATTGGATTTCTTATATGATGTGACATCTCATCAGAAGATCCTCCAGGCACTGTACATGGACCACCTCTAACATACAAACATCCAGTATTATACTTCTGTTTTTCTGTGGTAATAACTCTCTTTCCTTCCAACTTCTTGGAAGTAAAAGCCAGAAGTATTCAAAACTTTTTACACCATACACACATCTTAAGAAAAGGTGATCACAAAGACTGTTTTCCTCCCACTGATAACCAAATAGTGCTGCAGTAGCAATGACACCGCTGTGGGCTCTCACAGGAAGAGATTTTAAACACGGTCTAGGAAAGAGGACAGTTCTTCAGGCAGTGAGGGCTGCATGACTGCATTGACTTCTGTCAAATTTTGCCAGCCATATCATCAGCCGATGATATGTTTCTGACTGGTGAACGTCTTCGAACATGATTTAATCGCTGAATCAAAGCATGGAAAATTCTCAAGGTCAGCTAAGTCTCTGCAGACCTTCAGGTCTGTGGATCAACATTTGGAAACGACCGATTTAATCCATCTTCTATCATGATGGCTAAGAAATGATCCTTTCTTATTCCAAACTTGCCCAATGAACTAGGTTTGGGCAGTGTGAGAGATGAGTAGCATCAAGACCTTCCTGTTTACTGCAACGTGATGCATATGATTTAGATGACGTCAAAAAAGTGTCTCATGTTCAGGAGATCAAAAAGCATGGCACCTTTCAGACTGATTAAAGATGGAGATACTACCTTCAGTTTTAATAAAGATGGAGATACCATTGCATTACAGTTATGTTTATTTTTAACAGGAGATAAGTGAGATGGCTACACAGCCTTTTTTGCTGTAGAAATGTGGCAACATAACCTGTGGATACACAGGTTATGCACATGCAGGCACCAAGAGATTGAAATTCAACCTGTCATTCAAAAAAGATCTTCCTGTTTTGTACCAGCAGAAATGGACAATGTTCTTGCGACTATGCATGACCTTCCCAGATACAATTACTGTATCTCTGATCCTCTTTGCATTGCCCTCTACCCATTCAAATACACAAATACTAACTCACAAACTACTTCTCACAACAATTTGTTTCTTCCCTGCTTCTTGGAAAACATTTTCTGAGCAGATCTACCAGGGCTCTATTCCCTCTTGTTTTCAAATCCCCATCAAGATTACTTTTAAAGAGGTAGAGCATTCTTCAAAATGAAAAACATTTACATTATCAAATAAGGGGAAAAAAGAAAGCCAAATCTGCTATCCCTTCACAATGGACATCCTTGAATTTTCAGGAATTGTTTTGAAGAATATAACCAGACTGCCTGCCTGTTTCACACATCCCTCAGCAGTGAGTTGCTGCTTACGGCAGAGAACACAGTACTGTAACTAATCTGAAATGAAGGAAAACATTTAACCTACAGTCCCTCATATTCAGAACAAATAACTGTCTCCGTGTCCCTTGCACATGTTTGATGGAGTCAGAAACAGGTTATTAATGAAGAATAACTCCATAAAAATGAACTCACTCCAATCAGTCTTCTGGCACTACAACATCAAGGGGAGATGCCAGTCAAGCAGCTAATATTAAACCTGTAAATCTTTACCTATTTAGGATGCTTTAATCATTTCCTATGAATTAATACCATAAAATGTGATTTATAGCTTAAGGAGGAAGATCCTTACAACCATTAATACACAAATCCAATCAACAGACATTTGGAAATTATAGATTCACTGGAGCTGTGTGGTGCTCAACAGAAAACTAATCCTGCCCCCTTTCTCTGCAGGGAAAGAGGGGCTTCAGATAACTGTATAGGTGCAACAGTTTCATCAGTGCTGCATTCCAAGAAACCTCCTCACACAGGCTTTCTTCAACAGATGGTCTTCTTAATTTGGTACAAGGTACAAGATTTATAGACGGCCCTCAGCAACATGGGAAGTGCATAAGGTGTCAGATGAAGCAATAAACAAATGGGAGAGCAATGGTCCCCTGGCAAACAAATTCTCTAACCTTTCAAGGATTGCTATGACCCTGCTGGTCTGACACGTATCTGTGAAAAAATACATAATTATTTAGGGTGGCTTTTTTAACATTAAAAAAAATAATTCATTTTTTGTCTGATTTTGCTGCAAATTATTAATGGCAGTCAACAAGGCCCTTTAAGTGTAAAATCCCAGATAGGCTGAGCTTTGCAGAAGCAGCAGTCTGCAGCACATTCTGTGCACCATGGTCTCTAGTGCAGCTAGAGATGGCTGGCTGCTCCCTCCTGTGCCCTCACACCTCTCAGCCTCCAACATTTCTTGGTCACCACTGGGCACCAAACACGGCTGCAAACACACGGACATTTTAGCGACATTTGCTCCGTCTCTGTCACAAGTGCCCATCACTTGGTGCTGTCTACTCCTGGACATCATTTGTTTGTCTCTTTCCTTTGTCCCAAAAGTACAGGCTCGTTCACATGCTGGTTCTTGCTCTGTGTCCCTGGTTTCTCTCTGGCATCCCTACAGATTTGTCTGTACTGTATTCCTTCCATATACACAAAGGACCAATTTCACCCTTTTCAAATTTAAGCATTTGCTTGAGAAACCAAACATAGAAAGTGAGTTGCCATTTTGTTCCTTTATCATCCACAAAGACAGAAAGTACATTGGCAGGCTGACTCAGGTTTTAGCTGAGCAGAATTATGCTTCGGAGATACCTCCTGTTTTTCACTGACAAGAGGAAGCTTAGGGTTACCAGCTTTCTAATGCGTCACTAAAGTGCTTACAGGACAAAGAATAGACATTTTTCCAATCACTCATTTGTGATTCTTCCTCTCTCAATCTCTCTTTCTTTCTTCAAGACCCTTTCTTTCTTCCCTTGCCTGGTTTATGCAGACAATCTTATTTTAACTAAAAAGAAAGCTTGAGCCACCAGTTCAGGAACAGATTTTCTAACACGGCTCTGCAGTGGGGACAGTAGGCAGGTGACATACTCTTTATATTTTATTGTAAAGTTTCTCTAACAGCTTTTTAAGCTTTGACTGTTCCAAAAGCCAGACTACCTTATTGTACAGACTGATATTTATATTTTTACGGAGAGGAGGAGAACAATATAGAAATTGAAACAGTGAGCACTTATTCAGTAGCTGAGAGTAAGGTTTTCAGAGAGCTAGAAACTGCTGCCGAGAAGGATGGCTAAGCTTTTTCCTCAGGGCATTTAAAACTTCCCTTTCTCCTGCTCCATCTTTTCCCTACTCCAGCATGTCTGCTAAAGATCTCAGCCTCGGGAACAGAACTGGGAGGAAGCCAATCTCCAATTCATCTTGAGATCTTAGAGTTTGATTTAATTTTCCATACAGCCTGGCTGCTTCTTTAGTAATGATGTACATCCTGGCTAGCCTGACAAAAGCAGCACTGATTTTCCTGTTGAGCACCAGTGTGATGGAGTTTCATAGGGAACCTGATACACTTACTACTGGTCCAAGTGCAGCAGCACTTAGACAGCATCCGGCTTTGTTATAGACAAAGAAATTGCCAAAATGTCCATTAATTTCAGTGGTACTAGACGAGGCCCATGGAAACAAGATGGAAAGGATAAAAGTCAGGGAATGTGATACAACTGGAAAGACGGAGCAGACAGCATGTATTGAGAGAGGATGGAGAAGAAGAAACACACAGAAAGGAGGATAGGTAGGTGCACAGAAAGAACAGTTACTACAGGAAGAGCAACAGACACTGTGTTGAAAGGAATGCAAGGAAATTTTCTATTTATTGTTCAGAAGAATCCTCTTCTCCTTACCAGAAGGGTTATGATTGATGATTCCTTTTTTTTTTCTTCTTCTTTTTTTTTTTTAATGAAACATTTTAGCTCAGAGTCGTTTTGGAGGGTTCGAAAGGAAAGAACAGCTGTACATGGCAGGAGGAGCTGGTTGGCTGGATCAGACTTCAAGTTCAGTTGCTTTTGCTCCCAACATCTACAAAACCTTTTAAACAAGAACCTTTCTGACACAGAGAGATGTAAAGAAGAAGGAAATCACATATAAAGAAACGGAAAATAGGAAATATATAATAAGGGTTTTGGCTGTTCTTTTTATTTAATGTCATTGGACTATGAATTTTCCTCATTCTCCCTGAATGAAGGCTCTAACTATGTATCTTTGGCAGCCGACACAGCAGCAAGAGCTCCAGTTTGATCACTGCTAACATTGCATTGGCTGCACTTTCAAGCCATCCCAGTACCCAGTGACTACTGATTTTGTTGCCAAAATAGCAGGCACACTCACAGTAACACTTTCCCACCTTAATTCTAATAACAGAGATTACACCAGATAACACCTTCAAAACAAGAATGTTTTCTACTTGGGAAAAACAAGACAAACCCATGTTTACTGACCACATCTCACCTTAAGTCAGAATTGGTCAACCTGTAATAAAGCTCTAACTTACAGCCTGTAGAGCACTTGAATGAGTCAGTCACTTAAATGCAGTGTTTCAATCCAAATACCTTTGTACAAATTTATTAATATTTATACTAATAATATTTATACTAATAATTAAAGAGTGCACAAGGACATGAGAAGTGTTAGTAGGGCAGTGATTTCTGGAGAGAAAGCATCTGACAGGTAAATATTCACCTCAATCTAGATTAAAACCAACAGAAACTGCACTATTGAACTCCATCTTCTACATTGCCACCCTCAACACACACATTTATATACCTTTATTCTGTACTCTTCAAAACTGGACAAGCACAATTTACGGTAGGAAATGGAAAATGTAAGCTCCTGGCTAATGTCAGCAAAACAAACAAACAAAAAGAAACCAATTTGCTTGCCCATCAAAAATACAGTATTGCATTTAATGGAGACCACACAGTTGCAGTGGGCAACACACTATACTCACTTAAGACCCAGTTCATTAAATACTCCCTATATTCTTCATATAAGAAAGAACAGACCACATGTGTGGGGGAGCATAATTTCGAGGAGGCAACTTTTTATCTTTGATTTCTATTAGCTCTTTCATGAACACACCACTCAATTCTCTCTGTCTAATTGCCCCTGCTGTGCCAGTGATCACATAGTATGTAATGTCAAGTCTGTCTTTGTTGAGACTGGGATCAATTAGAAGGCCCAACATTCAAATTACGTGCTTGACTCCAAAGTGATGCTGTACTAATTCCCCGAGAACAACAGAAGGATGTCAAACTCTTCCCTTGCACAGGGTTTTTGTGTTGCATTTTGCATTATGTTTTCACACTGACCCAAACTGAATTTGCACCCACTGTTGTTCATGCTCAGAAGGACTTCAGGCAGGAGCCCCACATGCCTGGATTCATCTGATCTCACTGGTGGCTCCTACCAGAGACGTCGTGGTTGGGGGCTCAATCACCCAGGCTCCGTAATTAACAAGGGGCTGCTAGCTCTTCAGCAGATTATTCATCCCATAGATGACCCCCACACTGTCTAAATATGCTTATTTCTCTTTGAAAACCCTAAGAGATTGTCTTTGTTGACTGGGCTATTGACGTAGTGAGGTGGGATTAACTTGGGATACATTTGCAGGTTGTGTAGGGAGAGGCACGTGGAATCAGCACATGGAAATTCCCTCAGGAGCAGCCATCGGTTCAGTGATACCCCCAAAACCAGAATAAGAAAAAAAAAGAGGGGAACAAAGTTCACAAGCTGCTCCTGAAATCTCCAGCCCCAGGAAAGAAGACAGTAAAAGTCTGTGAATATAAACAGGGACTTTACGGGAACTTGACAAAACCCATACTTTTATAGTTATTTGCACATAATTGCCCGTCACATAATTCACTGCAGAAAAGAGATTCCCTTTGATTCCAGGCAGAACTGGCGAGAGCCCAGGCGTTTCTGTGCAGGGAAAGAACCAAACCCAGAGCCACTTTAATCTGGTCTGGGGAGTGAAGGGAAGTCCTACCACTCCACCACACTGTGACTTGGATTTAACCAGCTCCTTGCAATTGTGCTTTAACTAAGATTTGCAATGGAGACTGACTTTGGTTCTATTTGTCCTCTCCAACAAATAAGCGTTCAGTTTAAGTCCCTTCACTCCCTCCCTCCCTCTGACCTGAAAGCAGTCTCCTGATTAAGGAGATACGGAAAGTTTTAGGAATAGGGCCAAACCAGGGGAAATTTTTCTTCTTGGCTCTTTTCAACTTGAATGGGGCTGTATTATGGAAGGCTGTCTTGCTAGTCTGAGCAGGAAAACCTCACGAACATTACTGCAGAGTTTCATAAAAACTTAAAGACTGTGCAGAATTCTTTTGTCAACTCCAAAATATGCATTAGTAATCCTAATTCATTCACGCTGAATAAAATAGGTACAAATGCTGGTTTTCCCAATATACACACGTTAAGAAATGAGTAGTTCCACAGTAGCAAGAGACATTTATATTTTGAACACTAACCTAACTTTTAAACTCCTGTAGGAGACTCTAAAATTGTTTAGCAAGAAGGGCTTTCTAAGCTGAGAATCAAGCTGTGAGAAAGAATAAATAAAAAAAAAAAGAGCATTCATTTAAACATTTTCAGAAGCCCCTAAAAATGCTATTTTCACACAGTAAATCCGCTGCACTTGAATGTCTGCTGGCTTTCTGAAAGGAATGCTCTTCACTGGGATGCAGCCTGCTGTGGTCAAGTATGATGGAAATAAAAGTGTTGCTAATGGTGATTGAAAAGGATTCCCACTGCTGCTGGCCAGTGTTGGTTTTAGATGGGCCAACTCTGTCGAACAGAGAGCAACGGGAGACAGTAAACTTCTCTAAGGCTCTCTAAACTTTGAGTCACCTCTGCTTCCCTTTCTTTTAACGCTAGCCTGTCCCCTTGTTTCTCCACCAAGCTTTATGTTAACTCAGCCCGGACCAGACTTTTACTGGAAATGTAAAGACAGAGATTTTCACACAAATTGAGCAATGCAAAAAAGAAACGAGCCGTGTGAATGGGCATTAGCACAGCAGCAAGTCAACAAGCCCCCACAACTTGTGCATTGTGGGTCAGCCCAAGAAACAGTCTTCATTCCAGCAAATATCCAACTTTCTGTTTTAACTGCGATACTTTATATTGATCGCAGGGCTCCGTTGTGGCAAACGTCTTGCCTCTTTAAGAAAAAACAGCTTTGTACAGCAACACAGGCATGCAGAAACTTTGCAGTTAAGGCACAGATAGTAAGTGGCAACCCTAAGGGCAGGCAGCAAGGCTGGGGCAGGGAAGCGGGAATTCGGCTTCTGCCTCCTGAATCCCAGTTTGATGCATTAAGCACAAGACCTACCTCTCCTCCTCAGCAGGATCTGACTTCTTTTAATGGCTCATACAGGGAGTTCTGCCTCACGTACTGCAGGATCAGCATGGCTCCACTGCAGATCGCCAGTAGTGGCTGATAGTTTAACTGGACTCCATCTCTCCATATAGCTGATTAATTACATTGCCTCGAGACTTCAGAAGTGTCCTGTACCTTCAGGGTTTGAGGAAAGTTGGTAATCCGGGCCTGCAGCCACAGGGAAAGGAAATCAATTAAGGACATGAAGGAGGAGAAAAAATCAGAAAGAATTAAGTAAAACCTGTCTTTCCTGGGAGTGGACTTCGGCTGCCCACACACTGAAAGAGCAGGTATCCCCTGGGCTTTGTAACAGTGATCACGCTGAGGACCTTTGGGGTCCCCCAGTGGTTCCACCTGCATGTATGGATGTCCCCCCAGAGGGGGGCTGCTTGTGGGTCTGCCCTCCCTGGCCCCAGCCAGCGAGTTTGTACAGCTGCATGGCTCAGGAACCTGGGCCAGCTGAAAACCAACCTGGCAAGATATGATAAGGGGTTACTTGGGCCAGGAGGATGGTAGCCTAGGCCGAGATGGCAGCCCTACGGCATGACTTCGGGTGTGTAAATAAGTCTGTCAACCTAGAGCCTCTGAGGTGGAAAGTAGCAGGTTACACACTTCTTCCCAGATGCCTGATTTCTGTCTGAGTTGAACAGCAAGGCCTACGTGAGTTTTTTGCTCAAGGTCCTCTTGACTGATCCACCCCAATACAAACCATGCACTCCATCAGCGTCTCCGACGATTTCAGCTCTGTTGTGCTCTGTTTACTCACTCTATGAGCCTTGGCAGGGGGCATTAATGGAGAAGATAAAACAAAATCGTAAACGTACTTTTAAAGGAGATCTTGACGGCTGCAAAATGCTTTCAGTTCAGTATATACATTCCCAGCAACAAAACTGGACCTTCTTAGGCTATTTTTGGTATATTAAGAGCATATCAAGGTCTAGAAGACAATCTCACATGGCACAATGCAAGTAGTAATTGGTCCCTCTTCATACTACTCTTTTTTGATCAGTCTAGCTTAGCCTTCTTCAGCAAAATACCAAGCTGTGGATCAAAGACTCTAGAGAATGTTCAATTTCAGGCCCAAAAAATACACACAGATGTGCAGCAATTCTTGACAGATTTTTTTTCCTCTCATTCCCTTTCTCTTCCATGTATTTATTGCAAGTGCCCAAATACAATGGTAATAATTTTGTGTTACCCTTTAACATACACTTCTCATTGCATTGATGACCAAGAAATACAACTCTTGCATCCCACAGATACTCATTCACCTAATCCCATTCTCTGGCAAACGCCGCTGCCCAGCTGAGACAGTAGCTAGTTCTCAAGTCAGCCTGTGCTAATTCTGAGTGCACCCAGCCTGTTTTCTGTTCTTATGCAAGATGACCAGGCCTCTGGGAAGATGAATGTGCCAACATCTGGTTTGCCAAGGAAGACATAAACTGACCAGAAGACAGAAAGTACAGCAAAACTCTCATTTTTCATGCAAAAGTAGGAGTGTGCGGGCACTGTACAAGGAAAGCATGTAGGTCTGTTTGAAACAGACTTTTTTGCTCTTGACCTAAAAGCAATGTACTTCTTCAGTGGGTTCACAGCCCCCCTTCTTCCTTCAGTCGCCAACACATTCCCCAACTAGCTCATGGGAATCCTGAAACTAAGCAAAGCACTGCACAAATCCCTAAAATAAGGAGGTACTGGATGTGCACAGAGAGGACAGCCCTCAGTGTGGCTCTCAAGAAGGCTCCTAGGTCAGAGACAACAGGCCTGAGGCACAGGCTTAGGTGCGGCTGCAACACGCCCTCCAAAATATGTTCAAATGTCAACTGTGAGCATAGCGGAAAAATACCACGGAAGGGCAAACAATGCAGTTCACCCGGTCAGGGCAGTGCCTGCCGCACCTAGGCAGCTTTCTGCCCCAAGCTCACGGCTGGCCTGCACGGTGACACAGGTGGGAAGGAGAACAGGCGATGCAGGAGGACTCAGGGTGACCCCGCTGACCACTGTTTCTGAACGGCCATAAACCATCAGCCAAGATGGGTTTTTGTTGCTCCCCCACCCCCACCCCGTAAATCACAAGGTGAGGAAATGAAATAAAGAAGAGCTGAGAGGAGCATGTAAGAAGCTGTGACATCAAAAGCCCTTGCTTTTCTGTCTTGCTACATCTTTTCCTATTTTTTTTAATGTATTCATTACACTTAACAGACCACAGCTCCCACTGAGCAACCAGGATCTATCTCAGAACTACTGAGCTGGATGTGTCTGAAGAAGAGCAGTCTGGGCATCTCCTATTTATCCTGCTCCAGTCTCCCAGCAGCTCTTCTCCCGCTGCTTGCTTGCCCAGGGTCATGCTGCACCCATTTTAGACCCTTACAACAGCGAATTATGTGGATGCTGGTGTCTGCAATGTCACCTCAAATGCACAATTGGCTCTACAAGAAACTAAGTTTGCAAAAAAGTCCTTCAAAAAAGTGTTGTACACAACAGAATTAAAAAATACAAAACAAAAAAAAATAGTTTCCTGATGAACTTGGATATTTTACTTTTTAAAATTAAGGCATTGCCTAGACGTGGGCTTGGTGGCTGTAATAACCATCTTGTGTCTCACTTTTTCAGAGTAAAAACAGGGTTGCTGAACTACCCAGAAAGAGCCACAAATGAAAAACGTCTAGGTGAGAGAAAGGCGTCACTGTGTTAGGAAACTTCGCAGTATATAACACAAATAGCATCACCAGGCTTTTAAGAAAACTGAAGGGGAGCAGCAGTTTCCTGCTGGAGGCACCAGCAAACATGAAGTCACACAGGGAACGGGTAAAGATGGGGTGCTACCGTATAAGGGCTATCCTATACCTTACATCCTTTGGAGGTTGGTAAAGGGCTTTCCAGAGTCCTGCTGTGAATTTGTTTTAGTGTTTTTTAAGGGCCCTTAACAACGTCATTTGTCACAGAGTAAATCCTGGACGTCTGGTTACTTTCTGCAGGGAATGCTCTTTGCTGGGCTGCAGCTTGCCAGGGGTCAAATATGACAGAAATGAAGTGTTGCTAATAGTGATTGAAAAGGATTCCTACTGTTTGTGGCCAGTGCTGGTTATTAGAGAAGCCAAATTTGTGGGACAGAAAGCAGCAGGAGACAGTAAACTTTCCCTAAGACTTACTAAACTTTGAGTCACCTCTGCTACCAATGCCATTCTGTCAGACCTATTTGGAGAAAACTGATATTATAATTACTGATCTCAGCAAGGGCCTAATGTGCAACCTGAGGCACTCCTCTGCCGGCCATATAATTACAGATGGGCTGGGGAGACCCGGAGGCCTCGGCCCCCACCTCTCCAACAAACTGGATTCGGTTACTGCTCCGGCCAGGCTGTCGCGGACAGGTAGGCGAGCAGCAAAGTCGCTGGCCTGCGAGGAGAGAAAATTACTCTTGTCAAAACTGCCTGCCTGCTATTAGAGGTTTGAATGTCACCTCAAAGAGTGCCTTTTCTGACCGTTACACGGCAGTGTCTAAAGGGCTGTTTGAAGCCCCTCTCAGGCAGCGAATATTGATGGCTAAGAACATGGGTTTTGGTATTTTTTTTTCCTTCACCCCTTCCCCACCCTACTGTTTCTTTCATGAATTAACGTTTTTCTTGCTGAGGGGACACTGCGTGAGCATCAGCACCTGCTGGTTTAAACTTTCACATAAAATGGCATTTTGCTGGATATATCCTATATGGTCTCATTCATACATTGTAAACACACTCCTTTAAGCCCTTATTTCAGCTTATTATTAACAAGTTCAGTGCCAAGAATACTTATCCACCAAAAGGAGATAAACTGCTGATTTTAAAAAGAGAAATGTGGCCTTATTCAAGCAGACTGCTACAAGGAAGGCACGCTAGCCAGCTGCAGCATCGAAACAAAACCCGAATGCAAACCAAGACCCTGGTGCTGTAAACCCTATGTGCACGTTAACTTAAAGTGCGCGGTCCTTCTGCAAACGGCGGTATATCCCTGTCTAAAATTAAGTGTGGACAGAAACGCTGTGCAGGATCAGGCCTGGAGGACCAGGCCTGCAACAGATTGATCACCGTTGCGGGGTGCTGAGCAGGCTGCTGCCCTATTGATTTCTATAGCAATATAGGGGGCTTAGCACCTCGGAGCATCAAATTTCCGAGGCTGGAAGAGACCTGGGCTCTGGAATGGATTAAAGTCACATGTGATGCATTTGGAAAGGCCTCAGCTCAGTCTCAGCGCTCAGTAACAGCAACCACCATTTATTCTGGTTACTACAATTCATTTGGACAGTGTTTACAATATCGTCCCCTTCCTCCATTATTAGACAAACAACTTTGATAGGTAGCCTTTTATTTTTTACAGCATTTCAGAGCAGAATAAACGCACAGCCCAAGTTATTTATGGAGTGAGCTTTCTGTACGAGGTGCCTTTGCCAAGGAAGTGTGAATTCACATAGTGCACACGCTGTGTATGTTCAAGCAGACAACGGTGACCCAGCAGTCAGCGAGGAAAGGGAGAAAGGAAAAACACATGCAAGACACCATCTTTTACATGTCATGTCATTGGAAAATCCTCCCCATAAACTTTAGGAAACTATGTGCCAAGGAGCATTTTACTGACTCAAAAAAGTGATCAGAAGTGGCATAAAGGGCTTCTCCTGCTGCGCAGAATAACAGGCAAGCAAACTGAGGCTTCATTTCCCTGGTGGTGCTCACTCATTAGGAAATGCCATGCCAATTGTTTGGGGCAGTTTTGCTGGTGTTTGATGGCCAAGGGTGCTGCAGATGGTTACAGACAGCCTCACTTGACAGACTTTTCCTAAAACTTTAGGATGCAGATTTTTTTCTTTTTTAATTGTTGTTTAAAGAAATAGAGATTCAGAGGAAGGGAAAATAACATAAAGATATGGAACTCTTATGGAAGAGTTTAACAGTTGCAGTAAGTTTATCTATATGCACATTTATAAACGCTAACCATTGACTTGCTGTATTTCCTTATTTCCATTAAAATACATGCAAAAATGACCATGCAAGCAGCTCTTCCTGCCCCATCCCCTAATTAGACTTCCAGTTGCAAATGCTGTGGCTACCCAACAGCTGAAAAATCCACCACAGCACACCCCTAAATCTCTCTCAAATTCAAATAATGATTTAACTCGGCATGCCAATAAATCAAGGAGGCTAAACAGCTTGTCAAAAAAGAAACAAAAAAAGTCAAATAAATAGTTTCAACTGCAAGTTCAGATGTGCTTGCCTTTTGGAATGAATGCAGTGGAACTGTTTACTATATATGCAAGACAGAAAGTTGATTTGAGGTCACAAAAGTGAAGAGAAACCTCAAATGCTTCTTCGTGACAGAGATTGCAGCATATTATTGTCCTGCTCAGAGGACAGGTTTCTTAGTATGACTAGGAGGTTTAGAAAAACCTTCTTTATTTTGGATTCCATAAAAAATTGTGCTCTTAAACCCGGATGAATCAAAACTGCACTCTACATTATTAAGGAGCAGCCATTTTTCCCATTTATTGAAAAGCACTTTTGGAAACCATCTCCTCTATCTAGATGAGATCAAAAATGATGTTGCTTGTTGCTGTAAAAGCAAAATTAAATAATAATGCTAGTTTCACATGTCATGTTACAGGAATGATTGATATAAATAAATCTGTGGTTGTTTGATAAGAAATATACAAACACGTCCCTTCTCTTTCGGAAAAGTTCATACGAGCCAACGCCAAGCCTCTAATGTTTTTTATCAGATCATTCCTCATTTTGAATATTTTCCCATGACTTAGTGCATTTTTTAATAAAAAGATAAAGTCTTTTTATAGGATTGACTTCTCCTTGCACAGTTAGTACTGGGGCAATCTCAGGTCTTTTTTCAAAATATTTGAAACCAGACTTGCTGCATTAACAAATACAAAATAAAGGAACAGTAAAAGATTAACTCATGTCAACTCTCAATGTCTCTCCTCTTAAATTATCTTCATTTATAGCACAGCAGCACCTAAGAGCCTTCCTCATGACCCCTCGCACTAGACTCTTCCTATACAGCTGCATAGGAAGACGCTGTCTGGAAGACTTCAGACTCAAACTCTGATCTTCCAATGACCTGCACGCCAAGATGCTGGGACTCCAGCTCTGTAAGAGGGTCTTCCAGCCTGGAGATGAAGACTGGCAAGAATCACTGGCTGTTACCTGGACTTCAAAACTACCTGCAGCAGCAGCATGCAATGCTAAGAAGCATTTTGGTCAGGATAATGCCCTCTATTTCAGGCCATAATGCCACCCTCACCTCTAAATGATTAGAGCAAGACTAACCCCACAAATAGTAGCAGTTACCTCCTGTCCAACTTCTCTAATTAATTCTTCTTTCTGAAGCATGTAGCGTCAAACTTAGAGACACACAAATTGGCATGACGTGGAGAAACAGAGGACCTGCTCAAAACTTGTCACCTTTTGTAAATACAGATAACTCTCAATTTAGTCCCTCAAAACTGAAATGTGTAAATACAGATAACTCTCAATTTAGTCCTTCAAAACTGAAATGCAGTACTTTTTCTTAAGTATTCCTCTTTGAATCTCATTCTCCTTGCAGTTGGGATGGTTGACAGAGCACCATTCCTCCATGCTTCTTCTTACACAAAATACAGCAGTGCAAGACATGCAAAGGGGTGTGTACTGACTGATGAATATATCCGCCTCAGGAGTCCAATTTTACAGATTTCTCAACTGGCCGTGGCATTCCCAACTGTGTGGGAGTCCAAAATCACAAAGACGAGGTGTGCTTTCTTAAAATAAACATCAACCTCAACTCCCGAGAAGGCTCTTTGGTGTTATTCACTGCAGCTGTGGTTCGTTTTGTGAATATTCCCTCCAGGCAGCAGAGCAACTCTCAGACAGGATAAAGCTGCCGTGGCCAACTTCATACCAGACCTGGCATAAAGAGTCTTTTAGGGCCATATACAGGAGGGACCATGGCTGAAATTAGTGTGTGCACCAAGAATTTGCAACTACCATCCCCAGGGAAACAGCTATTGTCCTTGTGCAGAAGAAAACCTACAAACTATTTCTAACTTCCCACTATCTTTCCCCACCATGTCAAGGTCTAATGGGCCACATGAGGATACGGTTCAAAACCCACCTTCCACATTTTATTTCTGCACCTAAAGATTTTGCCCTTGTGACTTGGGCAGCTAAGTTTCCTGGCCTGACATGGAAG
This sequence comes from Cygnus atratus, assembly GCF_013377495.2. Lineage (NCBI taxonomy): Eukaryota > Metazoa > Chordata > Aves > Anseriformes > Anatidae > Cygnus > Cygnus atratus. Next base: position 110,911,797 of record NC_066364.1, read on the forward strand.
GGGGGTAACTTTTTTACAGAGGGAACTATTTCCTTCTTTGCTGAGATGAGTTGCCTCAGTGCTGACTTGTTTTATTACTTTTAAATTACAATCAAGTACACCATAATTTGGCCAAGCTTGACATCTGCTTTCACTAGCTCTCAATATTTCCAAAAGACCTTCAACAAATGCAAGGGAACCAATTTGAAAAAGCAAGGCATTCACACCTCAGCATACACAATTAGAATGCTACAAGGTTTTAACTCTTTTTTAGGTTTCTTGCCCTGCTCAAGCTTGTTTGTTAACATACATATAGCAACAAGTCTGTAAACCAGTGTATCATCCTTGTAGCATACAGAGGTACCTTTGCTGCTGGAGCGATGCAAATCCCTTCCTCAAACACACCATCATAGCCCAATCCCACACATCAGTCCAAAGGTGTAGCCTTTAAAAAATCTCTCTGGGGACGAGACTGCAATACAGTACGTCTACCTTCAAATGCAAAGCTATTGTTTAAGTAACTCTGTTTTTCTGTATGTAGTGGCTCTTTTTTTTTTTTTCTCCCAGTGCAGAAAGACGTTATTCCCCTACAAGATGGGAAAAGTCCGGCATTCCTTTTCCTTAGCCGTGGAAGAGAACAACAAAAAGAGGTTAACTGTTAACCAAACTGTCACACCTTAGGCAAAACAAACCAGCAGGATCCAGCAGGTATGCTGATTTACACGTGGCAGGGCGCCGGTCGTTTACCCCTTGCTGCGCTGAGGATTCTGAAGGACTGTATTTTTCCTCGGTTTATTTTTTTTTGTGTCAATATACACGCTGCTATGTGCTCATGGAAAAATTACTGCTGTAGCAACGTTGTTCCTTCTGAATGTACAATCAGAAGCACAGTGGAAGAAATTCATGGAAATAACAGGATCCAATCCTTGGAGTATTTTTGAATCAATAGACCCTTTATTTATATTGTAGTTGCGTTCCAATTTATCACTTGCAAATATCCTCTATAATAAATAAGGGAAGGAAATGGAAATATTACAATGAAATTGTAATAATTCAATTCTACCTCTGCACATAATAAAGTTGCAGAGGGAATCTGTGTTTTTTTGGTTGCCACTAAGCATCAGCAACAACTGATGGTCTTAAGTTAACAAGCTAATATTTCATCCATGGATACCAGAGTGATAATGGCTAAATATGCCAGTCGAGGGAATGAGCACATGTGCAACTATTTGCCTGACACAACTTCTGCTGTCATGGCCTATTAAAACCAGTTTACATGTGCATGTCGAATTTGATGAATATGTATGTGACCTCTTTCATAGCTATCACTCATTGGACTGTAGCCCTCATGGCAGAAAAAAAAACAGCACCTCTCATTAAACACAGCTTGAGTTACAGGCATGTTATGCTAATATTCCTTCAGAACTTTAGGGGGTTTTCTTCTCCTTTTAATAAATCTTCAGAATAAAATCATTTAAAAGTATAATTAAAAATAAACTTTCCCATTTCTTTACACTTTCACTTGGTGAATGTGTTTTGAAATGTTCATTATCTAAGAGAAGAGAGAGTAAATGAGTTTATAGAAAACACATTCAATGATAGTAGTCAAATAAGACTTCTCTTACACAGGGTCTTGAGCAGAATTAGGTATTTAAAACAAATCAGAACAATACATTTTTAGGTAAAAATTGGACTGCCTGTCGAGCACTATACTTGACCCGAATCCAAATGGAGCTATGTATTAGAGTCTAAAAATGTGCGGTGAATGTCCCCTGTTCCCTCGCAGTTACCCTGCATATTCTGCACCTAGATGGAAGTAGAACTGAAAGCATTAAATGCATTGCTACAGAAACTGTTTCCACCAAATTTCTTATTGAAATTGCAGAGCCTCAAGAGGCAGAGGAAAGCATCCAAGCTTTTGGTGTTTATGAGAATCCAAATGAACCTCTGAATCTTTTGAGGTTTCTTCATTGCTGTTTAAAAAGCATAAATTATAGAGTATAAGCAAGGATGCAGCCAGATTGTACAGTCCATATATGGCAAATATTTACTCACATGAGCATTTCCACTCCATCTGCTCTGCAGATAGAGTAAATATTTCACAAACTGACACTTAATTTGGTAATGCCAAACCAGAAAAGGCACATCTACACACGCATTGGTGCTTCACACCATGCACAAAGAAAGCCAACGTCTCCTCCCAATTAAATGGGGTTTGACACACCAGCAATTAGAAGAAATAAGTAGGTTTGTACCAGTATAAAATAAAATCAGAAATTAATACACTATTTTTTACAGAGAACCTAGCTGTATCCTAGCCAAGGCCTCGCTATGCTGGGATGAACTAGCCACTGAATGGTTTATTTCCATGTTTCTCATCTCAGCACCTGAACCAAGAGGCACACAGAGATGGAGAGCTCATTTCTCTTCCATTTGCAGTAAGGCATCACTTAGTGTGACTTACCGTGTTCCTGACATCCAGACAGTTTGGGATTCTTGATTTAGCCAGTAAAGGAATGGCCAAAATCTCTTTTCTTGACTGATAAAATCCAAGCCTTGACCTCAATGGGGGCATGCCATAAGTAAGGTGAGAAGAAGTCAGCAAGTGACTGAAGCTGGGCACTACAATGATGCACTGGCATTATGTACTTTCTAGGCTGAACTAGTGCATGAAAGAAAAACAGACTGCTGTCAGAACATGCAGCTTTGAAAAAAAAGAAAAAAGAAAAATGAAAAAAGAAAAAAGAAAAAAGAAAGTCCACCATGGTAATCTCAACAATGCTTTTTAATTTTCTAAAGTAAAGCTTCAGAAAGAAGGTCTAATTCTACCTTACTTGCACTGTTTATTTCGCCAATATCAAAACCTTTTCATTTCATTAAGGTAAAAATATTTCACTTTGATTATTGGTTTAAATTAAACTTTGGTTTTATATTAACTTTAATTGAGTTTTATTAACAATTTTTAATATTTATTTCACAATATTTCAAGAAAAATGAAACATTTAATTGTTCCCATTATCAACTGCTAGGGGTTCTTCTTGTGATTTGCACTCTGGAGTATATTCTAAAATGATTACTTTTCTTTTTAAGTCAGTCTGAAAACAAACTTTACTAGAATTTCCATCATCTATTTATGCACAAAACTATTTTCTGCAACTGAAAAGTTCCCAAAATCAACAGATTTGAAAGAAAATTAAAAGAAAATTTGTTAGAAAAATAAAGGCAGGAAAAAAATCCAAGTCACTTAAATGTTCATGTTAGATTAGATACTGAGACCTAATCTGGCCCATGAGCGACATTTATATTAGCTGGAATTCCTGCCCAAAAACTTTGAATGAAGAAAAGGAACCTCATCAACCCACTCACATTTAGCAAATTTGACAATGGAAAGAGCTGAAATTTCTCACTAGCTTGTATTGGTAGAGTTTCAAGATATGGATAATACAATATAGAACTTGACTTCTTTTTAAATTTTTTTTAAAAGCAGATTTTTCTCTAAGAAAAGAGATAAATGGTCTCTAGCTTTACAGACACATCAATTTTCTGTGTCTTTCCATTAGTGTGACAGGAATGTAGACACTGACAGAGGAATGATGAGTTTGAACAAACTCTTGACATGTGGATAAGAAGCACACAAAGTTAGGGAAGATCTGCGGGCTCCGTTCTGCCATCTCACCAAATTCCCAGAGCATCCAACTTCCCCGCGTTGCAGCAAACGGTGTGCTGCTGCTAGGAGCTCCTTGAGCTCACTGCTTCAAAACCAACTCCTAATAGTTTGGTATTGATATTTTCCAGAGCATTCCTTCCACCGCTATGAAGCAGGTAGTTCCCATGTGGGACGCCAGACACCAGCTAATTCCTGTGTGAGGGTGACAGCAGACCTGTCGTGCGGATGACCCCCTTGCTCTGACACGCTCCCCTTCCTGCTTTTGGCTGCTCTTGGCCATCAGGATCCAACCCTGTCAGCCTGACCCACGTGGCCTGAGGATTGCAGGGCATCCTCCAGGCTGAGCATAAGGATGGTACAGATGAAGCCCACATTTCCTGTGTTTTACTGTTTTGGTTTGGTATTCTTTTAAATAAAGAAAGATGTGGTGTTCCTACGCCACATCTGTGAAGCACGCAGATCCTGCTGCATCCTTTCTATGACAGGATTTACTTAGAAATTTCTCACTGGAACATCTGAATTGTCATTCCCTGTGACATGAACATGGTTTTGTCACATCTACCTGACCTAGAAAAATGCTAAAAAATATAAAACCAAACTAAAAGTCCAAGACTGTGAAAACAGACACTCTCCCCTCATATAATCCCCACAGTTTCCAATTTTCTTGAGGTATTGGAAAATACTCCTGTTGCCCCAAGAGGCAGAGAACTTCAGACAAGGCTCATGTAAAAGATCCTTCTTAAGCCACTAGCATTGAAAAGCTGGCTTTAATGCACAGTCAGTTTCTGAAGAGAAGCCATGAATAATGCAGGAGTTGAATGATGCAGTTGTGCTTCACCACTATACCAAAATAGCCTTTGCACCAGCACATCCCAAGCAGACCTCAAAATGCTTCTCCATACACAACCCTACAACACTTTCTGACTCGCACATCCCCTTTTGGAGTCTGTCTGGGATGGGATTAGTTATGTGCTCCAAGCTCAATTAGTGAACATGCAGCCAAGGATGCAGTTACTATGTATGCAAAGTGAACTCATAAATTCCATTTTTTGGAGGTGCTAAGCATGCAAAACTGACAGGCAAATTCTTCCAGAAACACAAATGCCAGGAATATAAGTGACATTGCATAACAGCTAATGAAAAAAAAAAAACCTACAACCTTGACTGATTCAAAGAAAGAACAGAAATAGAAATGACATAACTTATGGATTTGATAAGGAAAAATACTGCCAGGACACCAGAAATAGATGACAAACTCAAAACGTATCCACTCCAGCTCACCCCAGGAACTGATATACACAGAGAGCTTTCCACAGTCTGTTTCGAAGGTTAGAAAATGTCCGTATCAAATTACAGGGCACTACACACTTTCCATATCAGCTCTTACTTAATTAAAGTAATATTGAAATAAAATGTTCCTGTCATATTCCCTTGTGGGCAAAGAGAAGCATAGAAGTATCTATTCTGAGTCTCTGAAATCAGATACACGTTTTCTTTTAAATAGACACTTTCTGGGTACATATCAAGATAATTTAAATAAAACTAAATTTAATTCAATAAAAATCTTATCATTCTCATGTGGAATAAAACAAAGAAGAATTTAAAAGATCCCCAGGGTAATCCACTGGTACCCACAGTTAGAGCCAAACATGCAATCTCTGCTAATAACTCTTATTTACATATATATTAAACACGTATAGCATTAGGAGATAAGTACGTATTGATAGAGCCATGAAGTTTAGTGCTTCCTTTGAACGCATATTTCTAAAGTAAGTACCTTACTTACAGTTTAATAGAAATGTTGGTTCATTTAGAGATTATGGACTAGATATATATTTCTAGGAATTCCTGGGAAGTTAACTCATTAAAAAAAAAAAAAAAAGAAAATTGCTAGAGATGGCCATGGAAGAAAAAAGAAATAAAATCAGCTTTTCAAGGGGTAGTTAAAACTTAGTGGTTCAAAGCAGAAATGCACCCAACTCACATATTAGGAAAGAAGCTAATAAAAAATAAACTCCGAACTGCCAAATATTGGCATGCTTTTTCCATCTTCTATTAAAAAAAGGAAGAATCTTTCTCTAGCCTCAACCTCTTCCCCACTATATGATACAAAACTTGAGAAAATATTGAATTTCAGAAACCTAAGCTTACAGAGAAAATTCTACTGAATTAACAGAGAAACGAAAAGCAAAAGTAAAACCAGAATTTTAGGATTGAGTAGGGTCATTGAGCTAAGATTTGGACTTGACAAACAAATTCACTGAAAAAGATGAAATGAAATATACTTGATAGAAGAAAATACTTCTAAAGGAAGATGCCTAAATATTCTTTTTTTTTTTTTTTAATCTTCAAACATTACTGTAGTAGTGTAGATTTTAAAAGCCACTTTTTTTCTGCAGGGTTTACTACGTGTATGGATACATTTCCAAAAGTAAAGACGTGACTTCAAAAAACTTTGCTCTTAACCAACATACCTGCCTGTCAGGCAGTCAACTGAGCCACGGATCACCTACTAACATAGCTTGCTTCATGGAACTACATTGCCTGGTACAGAAACAGTTCAAGCCGCAGCACAAGACCAAGCACAACATTGGCAAAGGCAATATAGATGTGTACAATATGCCTTGAGGTGCCCAAGACCGAAGAAGTGATGGCAGCTGACCAAAACCCTTTCTGGAAGGTCTTGGCTGGGCTGGATGTGTCTGCATAATTCAATACCGCCAAATATTTGCAGAGCTTCTGCCCTCACCACGCAGCACTGCGTGGGAGCTGGGACACAACTCTCCCTCCCTTCACAAGGATGTGTTGGGGTCTCCAGGCCACCTGTTCTGCTTCCAGGCAGCTCCAAAATGGCCAGTGCTAGCTCCATGCTGAGCAGTGGCATGAGCCACCGCTGTCCTTCATCTGTCCCCATCGTGCCACAGGACCCTTGTTCTTGACACGCCAGCACGGGGCCCTGCCACACAGCTGCATCTCGATAGTGGCTCCCAGTGACTCATTTCCAATGAAAGCAAATTGCTACTTTCAGCCTCAGGAAATGGTAGCCAACTTGCCACGTCGAAGAGCTCGGCATAACTGACTTCGCCTTCATGCTAATTCAGAACGCGTTCCTCAAACTGCACAAACAGTCTGCAGAATTGCTAGGCAACCCTCTGCGCACTTTTTGCCAGCGTGTATAGATGTGTTCTTTTTTAATTTTTTTTTCATTGGGATAGGACTCTTCCTTTCTGCCCATGTTTCTCCCTGCACCACTTCAAATGAGATTAAGTTTAGGCAAAGAGGGGAGTCCGTGCTTGTGGCAGGACCATTGTGCATTAAGCAAGTTTATTTTGGTAGCACTGTGTTCTGTCTCTAGTCACTGTCTTTTTACACATAATCAAAACATGAAGATTTATTATAGGGTGCACTAAAAATATGGCTTGAAAAGAAGAAAAATAAAACCACAAACTTGCTTTACAGCTGTGGCCTTAGGAACGCGACTGGTTTCAGTCTGCAATGGGGAGTGGCAATGCTGTCAACTTTCAAATGTGACTTATCTGCTCAGGCTCTCAGAAGAAAGCTCACTAGCTCCTAGCATAGCCCTTAGGAAAAAGGAAGACTTAGAACAGGAAGACTTTCACAGCAGTGTGATGCGTAAACCACTGGATCTACAGGTCAGTCCCTAACTGTAGGTCAGCAATCATCATCTCTGTGCTGCCAGATTTTTCTTTGTAAGACTCAAGGCTCCAGGTGTATTTCTTGAAACTCCAACATCTAGAATCAAGAAACTATAGGGGAAAAAGAAAAAAAAAAAAAACAAAAAGAACCACAACCATAAGGTCCCATTTTTGTTTCTTCATTTTACATGTATCAATAGCCCTAATGGTTGTGGGAAAAATAAATAAATCTTGGAAAGGATAGCCCCTAACCAGATCACACATAAAAAGACAAACTGATAAAAAAAAAAAAAAGCCATGTGAATTCTTACAAACTAACAAATGAATGCCTTCAAAGACAGTCTCGTGGGATTCTGAATCACTAAAACTGAGCAGCATGATTGCAACCCATCATCATTACACCATCATTTCTAACAACAGTTCTACCTCCATTTTTTTTTTGTTGGATTGCTACAAATCTGACATTCTAAGATCCAAAAAATATTTTTCAGAAACATCTCTGTCTGAGATACCTCATTGTCTGTCCACCACAAAGCCTGTACATAAGGATCCTGGAAAAGTATTTCCCCAAACAGCACTCTGGTCTGCGATGAGCGTCTAAGCTTACAGCAAGCATCCCCCATGTTCAAGCCTCAGTGATGTCCTTCCCAGCAAGGACATACAATGCAGGGATGTAGCACTCGTGGCTTCTCCCATTCCTGACGTACCTGGGCTCTTTGCTGATCCAGAGAAGTCACCTGGACACCAGCTGAACCCAAGAAGAGGACTTCAGAAAGTGGATCTTAAGGAAGAATCTACATGTTCTTTGGTGGCTGGCAAATGAATTGAACATCTACATTGCACAGCGGCAGTCATGGCAGCTCTGTTGGCACCTTGCAGTTAATCAACATAAACTGCACATCTAATTCACTTAGCCTCAACTTACAGCAACAGGCAGGTTTGAATGAAGCTCGCTGTGACTTCCAGCACATAGTCAGTAATATGTGCTGGGATGCTGGATTGCTCTGACTTGGATGGTTTTCCTAGATGTGTCTCTCCTTATTACTTTGTTAGCTTTAAGCATTAGCAATGAAAAATGAAAACAAGAAAGGAACTAGCATTCCTAAACACCTGCATACAATCATTAGACCGTTTAGAAGGAGAAAGGTTTTCTCACTGACTGCAATTAAGAGATTTGTGGATCATGAATAAAAGAGAACAAAAGTTACTATGAAACTTTGAAATTTATGAATGGTAGCATATAATAACTCCCAGAATTTAGTTTATTATCTCTGTATATTGTAATAATCCATTCACATAATAAATGCCTATAAAGCAAGTATAGCAGATGATGACGTGGCTAAAGCAGGGATGCAACAGTCCTGGTCAGCATTACACAATAAATCAGTTTTTATCTCCTGTTTCTTTGTCTTGTGCTCTGCAACGGTGCCAAACCATTACACCCTAAAAAAAATTTCCATTAAGATAGGAGTTGAAACCAACGGGAAGCAAGTTTCAGAGGTATTTGGAGCTTTTATTTGCGGATGTGATAGCCTTATCTTTCAATGATTTTGTTTCCTTTGATAGAGTACATTTGCTCAAAGAGGAAGAGTTTTCATATACACACATTTCCATTTTTTAATAACTTTTTCAGAACTCTCAGAAATTGCTGGTCTGGCTTTTTACGGATTCTTCCCAAAGAGGATAGTAAAACATTCATGTATTTGGCACAGGCTGTCCCAAGTGTCCACATGTTCTGCTCAACATATGTATTACCTATACCATCTTGTCTATCTTTAAACTCTGGAGGGAGACGTAGGCTCCACAAAGCACAAGAGAAAATCCTGACTGGTTTGGATTATGGTTGCAGTCCTAATTTGTTTCTTTGATTCATCGTGGCCAGCATAAATACATGCAACTCATTAAATGCACTGGCCTTTCACATCTAGCTAGCACTGCCAACTTCCGTTAGGAGTTATTTCAACTTGCATGGAAGTTATTTGAATGGTGTTTATCCCTGGCCTCTCTCCTTTAGGCTCAGATAGTTCTTTAGATGCAGCCTTAAAATGGGAAGGGAAACAGTGCCTGTTTCCTGTGGGCACATGTACAGAGAGAGCCAGCTGAAGGCTCCGTGTTGTGCATGCAGTGGCAGCCGCCACGTTACTCACGGACCTTTCCATAGGATGGCTGGGCTATTCAGTTCAACAGCATGCAAAAAAAATTGTAATTTCCCCCTCTCCTTCACCAGACACCAGACTCACTGCAGCAGTGGCCTCACGGTAGTCCCAGACCTCCCCAAATCTACAACAGACGGACTACATAAGAAATTGAAAAAATCTCTCTCATCTTGGGGAAAGGTCAAAGAAAAACTGTTTGGGGTAAGAAATCCTTCTTTTTAAATGTGAAGGCCTGTGATTCGTACACAGTGATACTGTATTAACATCTACTTTTTACCTAAGGAGTTAACATCCCCAGAGGACCCAATAAATCTCGGTGTAAGTGCATATCCCCATTTTCAGTTTCACAGAGAACGAAAGGGGGCGCAAGCAAGGTCCTGGGCACCCAGCCCGAAGGACTGCACAGTAAATACATCACTAGTTTTATGCTCCACTTGAGGCTGTTGAGTTCCCCTAACTACAGCATTTAACAATGTGAACAGCCTTTTCAAAATTTATTTATTTTTTAAGGTATCATTTCACTAAAGATTTAGCTAATGTTTACAATGAATTTCCACTGAACTCTAGCTTTGCCCAGGGAAGGAATCTGTTAAGATTAACGTAAGGCATGTCTGGAGATGGTCTAGTCCTCCCACCTGGTCAAAGCAGGACCAGCTACACCAGGTTATCCAGGACCATGACCAGTCAGGTTTTAAAAAGGTTCAAAAGGTTTCCTTTAAAAAGGAAAAGCTTTTCCATTTCTCCAAGAATGGAAATGCTACCACCTCTCTGAGCAACCTGTTCCAGAGGCTCTATCAACCTCACATTTAATAACTAAGTAAATAAAAATGATTTTTCTGACATTTAAACAGAATTTTCAGTGTTTCCATTTGTGCCCATTACCTCCTATCCCACCACTAGACACCACTGGAACGTATGTGCCTCTGGCTTCTTTACTCCCATCGGCTGTTCACACACATGGGTAAGATCCCCCTGACCCCTCTCTATGTTGAAGTACCCCAGCTCTCAGCCTCCCCTCATATGTGAGATGCTCCAGTTCCCTCAACCACCTCTCTGATCCCTCTCTAGACTCACTCCAGTACGTCCAGATCTTTCCTGTACAGCACAGTCCAGAACTACCCCACTGATTTGAAAAGACACAGAGTGCACGCCCTGTCACCCCAGAGAAACTTCCAGCTTTACAGAATACATGAGTGTCAGACATTGCTTAAAGGCAGAATAAATGGAACAAAAGATGTGTCAGGAGAAGCAGAAATTCACTGGCACTTGCTGAAGCATCTCCTTGTTCTTCCAACCCCCTCCTGAAATACAAGATTACTTTTGGCCAGTTTGTTGATTTAACTCACTCTTTGCTCTTTATTTATTTTTTCTTACTTATACAAATAATGTTGCACTTCCTTTCTTTTACCCTCTGAGTGTGTTGTCCTGGAGCTTGCTGATGCTATGGGGGATTGTGGTTTTTGAATTGAAATGTACATTTCTCCCAATATATATTGGTACGATGACTTTTTTCCTCACTGATCTGCTGCAGAACCTTGAAAAACTATGGTTCAGCCTTCATAAAACAAGTTTGAAAGGAAGAATGAAACCTGACTTTATTATTGAATAAAACTTGCCGATTTTGGCAGTGCTGTTTTGAATGATTTTTCTCTTTAATGTTCAAGTTTGAGTATGTTTAGCTTTTTTTCATTAAATGTTACTTGAACTGCAAGCATTTCTGATGAAATGAAAGAGATGAGCTTGTGGAGGTGACATGCACTAGCATTCTCTATTCATGATATATGCTATGAAAAATTATAAACTCTCCATTGTAACATCAAAATGTTCTGTGCTTAAGTACCTTGCTTGATGAAATCTTGGTCATGGTCTTAATTAAAAAAATGAATAACATCAAAGGAGCTTCTCTCCCACAAAAGAGAAATAAAGAAATATTCCAGTTAGTGTGTTCTTCCTATCCTCCATATTTCTTTTAAAATCTTGTTTGAATTGTTTTGCAACAGATTTACAGACAATTTGCTAGTCTAATAATGAGAGGTTTCATTTTCACATTTCAAGTTTCATACAAGGGAGCAAAGGATTTCATACAAACTGCATTTCAAGTATTCTGCTGTCAGGGGAGTTGACTCCTTTTCATTTCAGTATCTTTGAAGGACGATACTGCACTTCCAGGTTCCTCACAATGCCAATTTTCTTACATTTTTCCCCTCTCATCAATGATTCTGCAGAATAGTTTTATGATGGAATCCACTGTATTGATGAGATCATTAAAATAAACAAAAATGTTCATGTATCTGCATGGCTATCCTAAAAATGCATCGCCCTTCCCCTTCTAAGACCAGTTTTGTGTGAAACACAAGCCTCCTGCTTTATGCCACTTCCCTAGCCATGACGTTCACTCCCAGTCATCTATGACTTACCATTTGACTGTCCTTCAGCCTTTTTCAATTTCTTCACTTTGGCCTCAAAGTTATTAATATTGAACATCCATATCATCAAGACTAGAACTTTTCAGCATTAAATACCAGTGACTTGGCCAATTTTCAAATAAAGATTAATGCTTTGCTCTTTTTGAAAATGGCACAGAATCACATTGTCCTGCCACCCCTTGGAGAATTCTTCTTTTCCATTCTTCCGAGAGAATGGGATGACTTCAGGGATTTTCATGAGCTCGCTTGATTTTCTTGAGTGTTAAGATCAGAAGCCTCTATCATAAGCACAACTTGAGCATAGTTTAACAATTCATTGTCTGTTTTCACACCACAATATCTAAAATGGCAACTTCACCCCCTCCTTCTGTTTTCTGGTTTGTTATTCACTGTGACTGATTGTGGCTGAGGTCCTTCTAGCCATTTATTCCTCACAGACAAGTAGATCTCCCTTTGCATACCTGCCCAGGGACCAAGCACCTAGTCATACGGTCTTCAGAAAGAGCAAACGGACAATTCAGAGTTCATCTACTTCATAACCCTTCTGATCTTGCTGAGCACACAACACACATTTGAACCTGATAAAATGTCAGGTCATATAGCCAGAAACAAAACTGAATTAACAGAAAATTATTCTGTCCTTGTAATTGGTACTTAGAAGTCATTGTGAATAATCATTTGTGGGAGAGTTTGCTGGCAAAATCTTGTAGTTAATGTGATCTGTTGCTAAATAAACACATGAATTGGAAGAAAGCATAGAGGAAGGCCATGCAACTGCATCCTTGATTATGGTGGACAAACTATTGTACCAGTACACTTGGTGTTTATTCTCAGGCTTTATAAGGATGTTGAAAAATTGGAGAGAACTCAGAGTCATGTGAGTGAATAAAAAAAAATGGAAAATATGCCTTGAAGTGAAAGACTCCTGGTGCTCCATCTATTAGCTTAATGAAGAAAAGGTTAAAGGATAATTTATTAGTCTATAAGTGTCTATTATCAAAGGGAATGAAAATTGATAATTGATGACTCTTCAATCTAGCTGACAAAGGCTTAACAAGATTCAATGGCTTGAAGTTCAAATTAGACAAATTAAGGTTCAGAACACGGTGCACTTCTTATTTTTTCTTTACAGGGAAGACAAGCGATTAAAGGTTGCAGTGGATGCTCCGTTACTGGAAACTTTTAAATCAATGTCATGTCAACAAAGTCATAAAAGGTGTCTGAAAGTAAGACACAACTGTTGGACTTCAAGAAGGCTTTTAGGGAAGTTCCTTGAGCGATGTTGCACAGGCCATTAGCTCGCAAAGGTCCCTTCTATTCATAACATCCTAGTAACTGTTCTACTGCATCAGAGTTACACAGCCCACATTTTTTCCTTCTCTGAACATATAGTCCTATATCAGAATGCAACAAATGTTTCAAGACCTCTTCTACCACCAGCCAAAAGAATAGTGGAGGAACAAAGGCAAGGAACAGTATTGCCCAAAATGGCAACACGAGTGAAAATGTGTGATACAAATCACTGCAGTTGCTAAACATCTTTATTGAATAGTTAAGTAGTAGAATAAATTAGAAGGCAGACTTTAGGCTCTTCTTTAGAATAAGTAGCTGGTAAAACCCTTTTGACACTAGATTATAGTCTCTGCTTTGGCTTAACAGTTAAATAGTCATTACATTTCCCTACAGCCTACCTTTATGAGAAAAACATTCTCTGGGCACTGCAGTCTTCAACAATGGGATTAAGTATTACTGGCAGACAATACTGCTTAAAACGTTAGCTGTATCAACCTCTATGATAAATGAAACGGCTATTAGTCTGCAGTGCCTCTTTTAACAGGGGGACAAAAAATATCTTATGCTCCTTCATAGGGAAAAAAAAACACCTAGAAGGCAATATACTTCATCTAGATACAAAATATACATGAAAAATGGTTACAACAAGATTATTTACATTCTTTAGTCATTAGGGATAAAGAGGAGGCTTACTGACCCATCTTTCTAAACAACAAATTGAAAATCCTCTGTGATAAAATCTCTCTGCATTGTGATTTCCAGTTCTGTCAGATACTCCAGAAAAATGGCGTTCACTTAGCATATCTATCTACTCAGTGACTGATTTGTGGTCTTTGCAATTTAGATACTCAGCCTCTCTTTCAACTCCACATGTCTATTACATTAGCTACAAATTGTATTAAGTGAGCATGTGCTTAGGGAGACCAGAACTGCAGCCTAGGAAGCTGGATAGAGTAGGGAGATTGTGTTTTTCTACCCAAATGTTTCAAATGAGGGCTGAGTTGAACTTGGGACTATTCAGCATGGGATTTGCTGCTGTTGAATTTCACTGCTACTGCTCTAAGAGGCTCTGAAGCCAGGCTAGTCTCATTTACTCAATGTTATGTGGTGCAGGAGCAATAGAGGGGTTACTCCATGACTCAGGATGTGAATTACAGAGAATATGCATGTCTTAAATTCACAGAGTGCTGTTCTGCCATAGCACTTCAGGAAAGAAGACTGCATTTTTTTGGAGAGCCTATTACAGTAGAAATAACAAAAAAGCCTCTATTTTAATATAGAAGGATAAGAGCGGGGAGCATGTGGGTACATGCAAAGAGACAACTTGTTCATTTCACTGAGCCTATCTTATACTGTTTACCCTGAATGCCACAGAAAATGCCACAGAACACACAGCCCATACAGCATGTCATTCTGCAAGGGCTCCTGGCCAAAAATTCCTGCCCCTTGTTCTCCCTTTTATAGCACAAACATGCAGCTTGTTTCGCAGAGTAAACACCTTGGAAAGACAAAGCCATGAATCAAATCTGTACATCTAGGAAGTACAGTTCTTCTGACCCGATGCTTACATTATTATGTCATCCTATCCAGCAGCAAGGTAATTGTAGATAATGTGAAGCAGATCAACTTCTGTAACTGCCTCTATGGAGGAGGAAAAAAAAAATATATGAGGTTACAACACCCTGAATTTATCCTGAAGAATTTAGGAAGCTGTAACATGGAAGAATAAAATCAGCCTATATGCTGCCAACATTTATATGGACTCAGAGGTCATTTAGGATATATGATGGTTAAAGCGTATGTGCTACCACATATCAGCTGACCAACCTATGGGAATGAACACTGAAAAATGTCAATGCAAAGGGGCGGGGGGAAGAGGGTCATTACTGCAAGATGCTTGAAACATCAAGATGCAATGAGCAGGACAGAGCTGCTGATGAGAACACTCAGGGGATGCAGTATGAAGATCTCTGGACTGAGCGAAGTGTCGTGGTCAGGGGAGGATAATAAAAAGACTGGAACGTACACCATCTGGTATAACAGAAGGGAGGATGGGAAACATCAACAGGGAGTTATATTTGCTAGGGAAAGCCAGACGGTGAAAGCATTGATTAAGATTATTTTGTTGATTAGGTGGTACTCTTTGATTTATGTGCTGGTGAAGGAGCAGCATTTACTGTGCACAGGCTGTGCCATCCAGGCAGCTGAAGTGGGATCGGACCCCAGGAGCTTTAGCAGTTCCCCCAGGGAGCTCAGAGGAAGGGTCACACACATGCAGGGCTCACTTCAGGATTTGGGAGGTGATGCATCCTAGTGTGAAGAAAAGGAGCTGTGAGGATTTGTGACAATGAAACAATTTCTCTCTTCCTAAAGTAGGGAAGTGGCAGATAGGAGACCAAAGCCCTATGGGGAGAGAGCTGCAACAGGAGAAATACATTGGAAAATAATTGAGTAAAATACGCACGTATATGTATATCTTCATATATATATATATATATATATATATATATACACACATTTATACTTATCCTCACATGCAAACCTATGCATATGCATGTGTATTCATACCCATCCCGGGCCAAATCAACAAGCGATGTGAAGCTGTCGAGCTATATTGACACCAAACACCACATGTGTCCTTTGCCCAGAGAGCAAGGCTGTTCCTGGGACAGAAGGGGTTAGGCTAGAAGCAGGCACGTAGATCAATGACTCAGATTAGAGTTGCACCCAGCCTCAAAAGTCCTCAGTGACAAAGCACAGCAGGGGCGGTGCAAAGGGTATATGGTCAAGCAGCTAATCGGATAAATTTAGTACCCCCCTCACTGAAATGTGGCACTCTGTGCGGGGAGGAAGCCAAGAAATAAGGCAGGGATTTAATGGGGAGGACTTGCACAGCACAGTATTACTGGTATCAATCGACCAGCGGGTAAGACATGGCATCAGCTGCAACGTACAGTGAACGCCAGTGAATCAGCAGAAGGGAAGGGGCAGTAGGTGAGCAGCACCACGGGAAAACATTAGGGTCACCTGGAATAAGTCACTGAGAGTGTTTTTGTCACACCAACTCGAGAGGGATGAGCAGTACAGCAGGATTTGCAAAACCCCAGTGGCGCAGCACTGCTCATTTCCCTCACACTGAAAAATGATGGAAAAAACCTGGAACATCTGAATGCCAGCAAACCCTGGAGAAAAAGCAAACAAGCGTTTACTTGTTGTTTAAGTGAAAAGAGAAAAGAAAAAAAAAACACTAAAACACTCTTCATGCTAAGCTCAGAGGTGTTTTTTTTTTCCCCCTCAAGACATCGGGCATGTTTTACACTACACCGACATCATCATTTAAGGAAAATCCTGTTTTCCTGCAGGTGAAGTGTCACACAGTGAAAAATGGCAGATTCCCTCCGATTTATCCATCGATAAATACACATACATTCATTCACAGCTCGCAAATCTCATCAACCAATGTTGATCAACCTCCAGTTACTCTAGATAAGCCGAACACAGGTTAAGTCTAACACAGGTAGGTTAAACAGTGCCAAAGGGAGTCAGACCCACTAATGCAACTGCATGGACAGGTATAAATTCACTTCCCATTCCCTTTGAACGATCTGATTGGGAACAGCCCTAAATATTACAAGTATTACATTCCACTATTCAATAAAGTTGTGCTGAATAGAATTATCACCTTGAAATTACAGGGTAAAACTCCCTATACAAAAACAGATTAAAGACAAATTAGACTGTGGGCCAGGTCACTATGATTGTTAATTAGTGATAATGGAAATACAATTAGCATAATGAGTTCCAATTACTGTATATGGAGAAATATGAGCATACTGCTTTCATAAATCTTGGTTCCAGGAAAAATAAAATGCATCTGGTTTAACAAAGCATGCCCTTCTCCTTTGCAAAAAGCTTCCTGGTAAATATCTTTTTATGAAGCTAAACCTTTCTTTTGATGGGTTGTGATTGGGGAAAAAAAAAAAAGAAAGAAAGCGACAGAATGGATTTACCCTGTCTGATAGCTGAACAGTTCTGTATTAGCTTGGCTTCTGTTTTAAGCTTCCTCGAAAATCTTACCATCTGTTTCTTCAATCCTGGGTTAAACAACAAAAGAGAAAATCATACACCATTACATCAAATGCACTTATTGTCTTTGAAATATCTTGGATTTTTCCCCCCTTCTCTTTTTCTCCTTCTGATAAGCTGTGAAATTGGAAAGCCAATTATATTCACATATTTACACAATTCTGAATGGCTTTTCAAAACCTAGTGCAAGAACAAGTTGATGAAAGACAACAGCTTTACAAACAGCAACAGCAGCATAACAGAGGGTTACCTCATGAAGAATTCTTTTCTTTTTCACAGTCAACCACCATTTATTTCCATAGCAGTTTGACACCTGTGCTAGAGCAGGTACAATCAGGTTGGATTAAGTGTATTACTCACAGGTTTAGGTAAAAGAGCAGGGATTAGAATTATGAATTTACAAATACTGTGGATTGGAGTGCTAATGGAATTAAAGTCTTAGTTAAGCCTTGTAGACCTGCAAGCTTGACTCCATCACTCTACAAAACAAAACAAACAGACAAACAAACAAAGCCATACTGTTGCTAACTATACTGTGAGAAAGCCAGTTATGAAGCTGCTCACTTCTTCTATGTGTCAGAGTTTATTCTGGGATAACATGGGCAAGGATTCAAGAAAAGGAAGAAGTCCAGTACATGTGTTTAATTGCCCGCCTGGTCACTCTGAACCTCTAAGATCTCTATGGGGGAGCATTAGGGAAAACTAGAAAAATGTGAAAATGGGAATGGGGAGTGGAAGGAAAAAGCAGGCTGCTTAGCAGCAACAGGTCACCCTTACACCTGCTAAGCTGCAGATGGAGCAGAGTGCTTCCATTTTTGTTCTGTCAGTAATTTGTTAATTACCTCTAGCTGTAGATGAACTCTCTTCTCTGACAACAGCCATGGTACTTTGCAGCTATAATGCAGAACCAGAAAAATATATCAGAACCCAAAATATATCCATATTGTCAGTCTCACAGGACAGTACCATAGCACCACATAGCATCAATGCAGCCTCAGCCCCTTACAGACTAATGAGACATGCATTTTGCCACAGCATACAAGGAAGGTGAGACAGTAGGTAAGGGGTTGCCCTGGCCACTTATTGGGACAATCTGAGCCTTGCAGACCATGAAGACTTGTCCTGGTCATGGGATTGCTACTTGATGAGAACCTGTTTGCTTCCAAAATTGAGTCTGCTCTGCACTGATAATAAGATCCAACTCTTGATTTTATCCCCCTTGAAATAAAGAAAAAAACACTGTAAAATACCATGCAGCCTGGCCCTGAACAACCCAAAGTTACCGATGGTTCATATGAACATTGGCACAATAGCATTTCTGTGCTTTCAGGTTGCTATTTTAAAGACTTAGGAAAGTACATGGAGCAAGTGAGTTAAAAGAGAAGACTGACAGCTAAGAAAAGTGGCCTGTGGAAGAAATAATGAGTGAACACGTCACTAAAGATTGTATCTTGACACATATGCATAAGGAGGCTGAATTCAGTGTGTGCAGGCAATCATGCTTCTCACATTACCTCACTTTGCAACCTTAGCAAAGGCCTTTAAGGGTTATTGTGTGCTTGGTTATATTCATCTGTGAAATGAAGATATCTCAAACAAGATCACTCCGACAGGCGCAGTATCTAAGCACAATAAGAGGCATTCTCAGTGATAACAAAGCATACAAGATAAGTGGATGAGTCAGACCAAGAGGGAGAGAGAGAGACAGAGGCGCAGAGACAAAAAAAAATACCTTTCCTCTGAGCACACACAGGTGCTGGTACATAACTGGACCATGAGCCTTGCCTGCTGACATGCCACATGACTAAGGCAATTTAAAAAAAAAAAACAACCTTCACTGGTAGTATCCAAATACAATTTTGCTGATTAGGGGAAGACGCTATTCTGCCCCTTTTCCTGATGGTGGTTGCCCTTTGGTGGAAGGGAAAGGTTCAGTGGGACAACACTGACTCTGTGCCAGATGCAGCTGTCACACAGCCACCAGCAGAGCCCACTCACACCCATGTAAACCCAATGCAACTCCACGTTATTTTGAATTTACAGCATCATCCCTCAGAGCGCAGGCGAGTATTTCCACAAATGAATGATCTCAATCAGAAAACCAGTCCTGTGGCAAGGGATACATATGGCCATCACTCCCAAGAACAGCTGTCAAGCACGAGCCCTGCCCACTTCCCACTGTGTAACGTCCGTGGCTGCTCAGTCAAGCGAATGACCTTATAAGCCCACATAGGTCCAATCTGAACTGAAAATTATTAGCAAAGACTTGTTTTCCTTAAGACTTTGTAATCTAAGAGGGAAAAAATAACACACTTGCACTGCATGTGAGTCTAAATGGCTTTTGTTAGTTATTTTGAGTATAAAACCTCTCTACGTGGAAATAAAAAAGCTCTTTGGAAAGACGAGTGATAGACCCCCACCCTCTCTATCCAAAGCATGCTGTTCAATTTAGCATGCGCTTCACTGAATAAATAACACTCCCAGCCATGATGCTCTCCCTCCAATATGCTTGAGTATTGATAGATTGCATTGCTCTATTCTAAGTCTGCCTGCAACTTGTGCCATTTGCCCAGTGATTTGGTAAATGAACTTGGAACATTTGACCCACGCAGCTGAGATTACGCCTTATTTAGAGCGAATGGACAAGATTCTTTGTTGTACCTAAAAAACCTGACAGATAATGATAACAAGCCAGATAACCTTTCCGGCTTGTTCATCTGGGTATTTAGCTATGAGGAAAGTGCCACCCCATGATGATCACTGAATCCGTTCGGCATACACACATATATGTGCCCTGCTGGAACCTGTGATTTAGGCAAGTTGGCAACTGAAGGACCTTCTCCCAGACTGCTTTCTGATTTATATAGGCCTGCCATAGAGTGACTGATATAAGTGAAATAAATCTATTTAGGACTTAAAAGACATGAAACTTGACAGACATTCAAAGTAAGTCAGATTCAGCTATTTCATGTTTTATCTTTTCCCGTGCTGTATCTCTAAAACAAGATTAGCTAACATGGTCAGGGGGCAGTGGGAGGGATAAGTGGGTGCAGGGTTTGGACACAGTCTCCTAAGAGGGGTCTCCTACCCCTAACCTCTGGTTCTGTGCTTCAGCAATACATTTTTCACTATGCTTTGATCTTGGCTGACATTTTTAACTTAGTAACGTTCTCCAAGACAATCTCAAGGCTGTAAAATTACATTACTCAATGTAAGAAATACTTCTCAGCAACTGTCCTGCTCTGGGCTTTTGAGATACATTTCTGTATCTCAACAGGGTTATCGTGATGCTATTTGTCAAACAGAAATGAAAGCCAAGACATTGACAACTTGCCCCGTCTTGCCAACTACCTGAATGTGGGGAGTTTGCTGAGAAAATAATCTGTCCATCTCTTTAAAATGTACTCACTAAATGGTTGGGGGATCTTCTGTACTGTCCAGTTAGTATCAAGGAGATGGCTGCAGGGAAGTTTTGGATCAAGTCTTCAGGACTTTCATAATTTTGCAGTATCTCTATTTTTTTTCCTCTTTACCACATATACACACGTTCCCTTCTTAAACTTATCGTGACCTAAGCAAAAAATCAGAAACAACCCATGTTCTGTGGCTCAGAGTACTAAAAGACAGCTTTTGCTTTTTTTCCATTGAGATACTTGTGGCCCTTTTCTAGTAAACATTATAGTTAAGGGCTTTGAATTAGCAACCTCTCTTGCATGCTTAACTACTCCACAAGCAACTTAAAGTATCCTTGATTTTTGTGCTGGCAGCACCGATCCCTCCCCGGCTATCCAATGTACAAGGGGTGGTGGAGGTAAAGAGAGAGACAGAATTGCCATGCACAGCAGACTACAGCAGCACAATTCTCAGCTAGGGAGAGTCAAGGTTTCGATCACATCATTAACTTAGGTATAGCAATCATCAGCAATATCTTCCATTTGTAATAATCCATCTGGGCTGTAAATGGTCCATAATGTGGTTGAATTAGCACCCCATTCAAAGCCTACTTCCTGGGTTTAGTACATTATATCTCACCATTAACACTGTCTTCTGATTTGGTGGAGATTTTGTATTCAATAGATCGTGTTGGTACCAGTAATGATTAAGGTCCTATAGATGTTAGTTACAATTCACAATAAGTTGGTTGGTATATTAAAATATCACAACTGAAGTCCAAATTGACTTATACATCCTGTCGCTACACGGGAGAAGATGTCAAAGGAAAAGTTATTCTCACATTTTGCTGGTTTAACTTACTTTGTCCTGGCTCCCCATGAATTAGAAATGCGCTAAGCGTAAGAGTATCTCCCAAAATGAAACAGGGAGTATGATTAACTCATCCTCCTATTCTTGTAAATGCTCTTTCATGTAAAAACCTCAAAACCCCTTCACATAGGCTTGTTCAGCAGTTTTTTTCAAAAGCAGTATAATACCATACCACTGCAGCATCTCTATCTATATCTGTGTACACACACCCTGCTATGAAGTTCCCTTGTGAAATGCCTGCCAACAAAAAAGACAGTAGAAAAGACAGATATTCTTGAGAGTTAGCGGTCCTGAATGTAGCCCCAAGAAGTCTCCCCGCTGGTATTATAAGGATGCTGGCACGAACAAATTAGCAACTGCACAATAATCACTTATGAGGTCTCAGCTACAAAATCAAGCTTCCATTTCTCCTCTCTCTCCACTCTTCTTTACAGCTTTGCTCTTCCCTTGTAAGAGGACAGAAACTGAGGGAACAATCAGCTGCAGCAACAGGAGTAACAACATACCTAATTTTCACCCAGAACAATTTCCCTTGAGGTGAATCTAGCACAGGTTTCTACAGGGAAATATAATCAACTCCTTCAAGTGTCAGAACTGTACTCCACGACTCCTAGGTTTGACTGCAAAACATTTTATTTTAATAATAGAACATATTTTTTATATCCAAAGTATTATGTATGCCTGTGGAACAGCCTCTTTATGTTTTGTTTTTCAGATGCTGTGGATGTACATCAAACATCATAATGAAAGAAGCCATCCATGAGGTGCACTGCACCATAGATAGATTATGTAAATATTTTAATGATCTACCAAGCAAATAACAAATTTAAGAGAAATATAATTATCTTTAAATCCTGCACATTGTAAATGTTTGCTTTTAATCCTTTACATAACCTTATTAAAAATTTCAAGATGGATACATTCTCCCACTGAATCTGACAAACATCTGGTTTACAATAGAGTCATGAGATGAAATTCCATACAGAATCACATTTGCTCTTCAGTATGTTTTCTCCCACTATCATTCATAACACAGAACTTCTGTGTTTTGTCTGGGATATAAAACAGTGCGATGATATGTTTTTATTAGCAATAATGCACAGCTCTCTCCCTTATAGAATTTAAATCTGCTATCTATGTGTAGGTATAGTCAAATATATTGATAGTCTCCCTTGTGGGTTCTGCTGACACTTGGGTTTAATTGTAGTGAACTTTGAATTCCTATCTTAAGGTCAGTTATTAACTATTGATGGATTCTCCTTTTCTCCATTTAATGCTAAAGTATTCATACTAACCAAGATAGATGGGAACGCTGAAGAAATTTTTCAAAGCCACTGCTGTACAAGATACCCTTACACTCTTCCTGCGTGACAAACACAAAGCCCTTTTCTAAAGGTGGTGATTACTCATGTGCAGCTTAAAAAAGAAAACACAACACAACACTGTGCAGCTGACCCCTCGCCACTTTTTCTTCTCCCGGTATTATCTTCCTAGAGACAAAAGCTTCCATATGCTGCTGATTAGGAAAAAAATAAAATAAAATTTCCTCGGGCACAACCTTGGATACCAACCTTGAAACCAAATGGGGTCAGAATGCAAAGGAGCAACCGCGGCACCGCACACCACCCAGCCCTGCTGACAAACAAGTCTGCTCCTCTGGATTTCCCAGAAGGAAAAAGAGTGCCCCTCGGAGATTTATAAACACATACATAATAAATGGGAGGCTGAAGTTTAAACTGTTATGAAGCATTCTCTACTCCGCTTCCGAAGTCCTCTGTGATTTAAAGAGCTGACATTTACTGTGTGCAGGCCTATTATTCAGAATGACTGTTTGTGTATAGACAATATTTTAAAATGGCTTGCTGTAGATGAAAAATTCTTATTAAGTCAGAAAAACAGTTTAAGTAGGTAACACTCCCAGTTTAGACTCCTATAAGTCTCGCTGACCTGCTGTAGGAAAGGTGCAGGGACAGGTGAGCCTGTCGACACCATCTGCCACATCAGGGTGCTGCAGGACTGCGGGCCAGGCCCCATGGGCACTCAGCTAGCGTGCCAGTGACACCGGGGAAGGCTGCAGTCAGCTTCCCATCTCTTAAATGATGGATATGAAGAGGCCTGGTGCCACAGTTAGGCATTTAAAACTTCTTGGGCTTTGACACTGTTCTCCAGGCTGTTGCTTTATGCCACGGTCCCCGTGGCAATCAAGCAGGACGTGTTTCTGAGGTGTCCTCCCCACATTGGGCCTACTGCCACAAGGCCCTGAAAGCTGACAGGAATCTTTTTTTTTTTTTTTTTTCTGGAGCAAAACACAACCCTGTCTGACCACAATTAAAGCATACACACAGTGCTTTGATTTTACTCTGGAGTAATTATAAACCACTCCTAGCAAGCTTAATACCTTGTCTTTGTACCACACACCGATGGATCTCAATGTACCTTACACACACACCTCTTCAGTCTGCCCACCACTTGCATACCATCCAGACCTGAAAGTATTTGTTTTTTAATATGCATTTTTTCAGGTATCCTTATGACTGAGAAAATCACACATGACAGAAACAACAAAAACAGTGATATCTGAACATACTGCTACCGATAAGACTGGATAACATCTCTCTAGCATGCAAGTTATTCTACTCAAAAGATCCCACTGAACATTATTTTACTGTCATTATATTTGATGATAACACCCAATCTGGTGAGTAGTTCATACAAAATATATGGATCTGGCTAAATACAGCTAGACTCACATTTTTCAAGGTGGTATATATTGATCTGGTAGAGAAAAATACCCTTCTCGAAGTCTGTGCACTAAAACCTACACTTTAATCTTTATGCTTTCCATGAGGTTTAAGTGTAGATTTAAACAGGTGATTATAAATCGGGGACTTTGACACGGAACTTGACGTTCAGACTTCTGTGCTCAGATTTTTTAGAGGCAGCAAGTACTGCCATTGTCCGCTGATAATAACTGAAAGAAAAAGGTACCACACTTATGAAAAAGCAAAGCATAAGGGTACAAAACAGACACAGCAAGAGTAATGCACATATGCAGCAAGCTCACTAAGGTACCTGTATGCTTTACACCAAGCAGCAACTCCACTGCTGTTCAGTCTTCAGACCCATCCCTTACATGTTTTGGCCCAACTTATCCATCACTCTCTTGGCAAACTTCCTGGAAAGGACCAGGTATTTTCATAGACCATTCCAAACAAGCACTCTCCATGCCACTGTCTTAGTTTTGAAGGCAAAAATGTTTAATATGCAAGTGGGCAGCTCTCTGCCCAAGAGCCTCAATGCCACAGAATGGTCTTCAGTGTTTAAGTCCCTAATATAAATATACATATACATACTGCTAAAGAGCTTGGTAGTCCTTAGACATAACAGGACGATCTATAGGAAAAGCAACATTACATTCAGAGGGCTTCTGGCAACCAGTTTAATTCTCTCTTTTCTTGAATTTTTTGTACTGCAGAACAGAAGTCCAAATGAATACCCCAGGCTACCATTTTGTTGAGTGTCTACAGAAAAATTCTAAACAAACAAACAAACAAAAAACAGGAAAAAAAATCCCAGTCAAACTGTAGCTCCTAATCTACTTTTCTGAGAATAGGACAAAATGACCAATCAACAGCAGCTGATCAAGAAGCAAGTTAATCTTAGCTAAGGCATGTGAAAAATCAGCAAAGACAAAAAGTAAAGACAAGCAGACAAATGTTAAAAGATTTATCCTTCCATCCATGAATTTCAAATTAGAAATGGAAAAATATTTTCTTTCTCCCCTTTATAAATCACACGCTTTGATATAAACCATTTTTAAATAGCCTATGAAATATTAGTACTTCAAAACAGATTTAGCAGGTCTTAGGAGTTTCTACTGAATAGATAATTTATGAGAACTTCTGACTTCCTTGGTATTATTAAAAGTGTGGAATGGAATATAATACTATTTGTGCATCAAGAAACAGTGTATTACCCAACTGTTGGCAGCCATTCCTATAAAATACAGAGGTCTTAATCATCTGGTTTAGGCATTTTCCTATTTGCAAAGTCTGCATTGCGTTTTTTTTGTTACCCCAGTTAAGACAGTTTTATTTAAAACATAATACCGCACATGTAATTTGGACTTTATTATTGATCTCTACAAAGGCTGTTTATTTATTTATTTATTGGTAAAAAGAAGAATGCACATAGTGCAGTTCTTCAAGCAAAGATCCCATTTAAAAAAGAGAAAAATGAGTTTCTATTAAAACCAGGATGTTGAAGGACAGGAAACAGAAAGACCCTCTTCATCTTTGCATCTGCCACATGAAAGATGTAAGTCACTACACAAAGAATCATTTTGTGACTCAGAGCAATTCCCTGTTTTAAGCCACCATGTTTACTCCACAGGGCTAAATTTCCTCTCAGGCTCAGTCAGGTGGATTTTCATAACAGACTGCTTTCAATCTTTTTCCCATCCCAAGCCTGGCCTGTTCCAATATGTGGGCCTGCAGCATGCAACTGTGCCAAGTCGTTCACAGAAGTCTTAGTGCAACTCCTCCTCGTGCAGGGAGTTTCCTGGGAGTGTTTTACATGCTTTGCTTGTTCACTACTTTTAATTTTCTCTTTTTTTTTTTTTTTTTTTTCTATCTTCCCACAGAGGTATCTGAGCTATGACAGGCTACAGACTTCCTTTCATTTTAAATATCAATAATAATAATAAATTAATATTCTCTTAGCTTCTTCCTAGGATCTAGGGTGCACATAAAAGTCCACTGAAGCCAATGGAAACAGTGCTTGTCACTCCAGGGAAAGCAGGACCAGGCCTTGGCTTTCTGCAGCACTGAAGTGAATAACAAAGCTCCTAATGACTTCACTGGGACTTGGATTTAGCCCTGGCAGGAAACACAGCCATAAAATCATAAATTCAATAAGACGAAATTCCAAGTGAGTATATTTGGTAGAAAGAGGTGAGGACTGGAAATGTGCAGAGAGGAAAAAGTCCAAAACCAACTGTCTACAGCTGTTAAAAATGAGCTGGTGTCACGTTGGTAACCCTTTAAAATAATGGCCTAATCATTATTAATTCCTTCGATATTTAATGCAATAACATTAATCACGATGAACTCATTTGGTATTAATGTGAATGTCAGATGAACCTCTCCACATACATGCACATCATTTTGGGATTAGCTTTTCACTATATAATTCTTTTTGTATCCTTCAGAAAGAGTTGAGGTTAGTTGTTTTGTGACTTTGACACAAAACATAAGTGCTACTTACGCACAGCGATACTTCATGTTTCCAAAGCTTGATAGCACCTCTAAATGCCTGGTTTTCTGGGGTTACCAATTACAGCACCTAGAAATGGGAGGGCCAGAGCGGAAGCAAAGCCACTGGCAAAGGTTGCATGGAAACTCCAGACGATTTTGCTCTTAGCTGCCATTTTCCACATGCTGCAAGTGCTGACTACACAGACCCAGCCAGACCCGCCGCTGATGTGAGTTGACATCGTAATATTGAAGCTGACTGACAGGAACTGAGGAGCTGGACCACTAACAAGTTCTCTTGGTCAGGAGTGACATCAGTACAGCTTCGTGGTTTGTAATAATCAGATAAAGTCTGAAAGCATCCCCCCAGATGATGCTCCTGGAGAAAGTACCTGCTAGGATGCCTACTAGCAGCGCCTGGGACGTACAAAAAGCATCAGTCTGATGCTTACTTTTCTGGCAGACATGCACTAAGATAATGGTATCAAATAACCGGGTGTGGAAGAGATGGCTACGCCTTGGATGCTAACCGTGGCAAAAAACAGTGCAGTGAAAAGCCACGTAATCAAAGGAATGTCATTGAACCTTCTGTATTTCCAACTAACATGTATTTTCAGCTGTGCCATGATTTCTAGTGCTTCATATCAGCGTAACTCATATAAATGCCACGTTACAGCCTTCCCACCCACCACCAATAAATACATCCGTTTACTGTCTTTCGCTTGTTTCTGAATAGCTTGGCACGCTGTTAGTTAAAATTCATTCTTTTAAAGCACAATATCCATTTAGCTTCTATCCTCTGAACTTTATTCATTCATTATTAACACTGAAAGCCAAAGTGCATGAGAGAAGTTCAGTCCTATCGGCATTTCGGATGAAAGTAATGTCTTGGTATATTAGCGGTACACAGCACTATCATACATAAAACGCTGCCCAGTCCTTCAACAAAGCAGCCATATCCCAGTGCCTAATAGGATCACTTACTTCAAATGTGACACCACCTTCTTTGAAATATTTGTTTAGATTTCACAAACATATGAAGCTTCTCAAACTCAAACAAAACCTCCAGCCTCCAGTCCAAGCTCTGATTCTAAAGAGCTTTCTGTTCAATAAATCAGAGCCTGAATCCAGCATTTTTTTTTTTCCCTCTGGCTTGCCTTTTTTTTTTTTTAGGATAAAAATAAAAGTCATCTGGTTTTGACTGCAGATAATGAATCATATTAAGAATTTTAAAAGCACTATTCTCTTTTTTGAGACCTAATTTCAGACCTATTAACACTTTAATATGAAACAGAAGCTCATCATTTCATTAGAAAAAGAATAAGGCCCCTCTTGTACCATATGTTGCTTCTTCCTTTATAAAAAAATCCTTTTGAAATCCTAGATTGGGCAGTATCAGAGCAGAATGTAGCTCTGGCACAAAGACAATATGTAGGTGAGCAGACCTCGCATCAGGGAGATTAACTATTTCAAGCAATATTACAGGTTTCTGGCAAACTCTCCTTCACATTCCTCACTATAATAAATGATCCAACTTTAAAAATGAACTACTGCAACACAAAAAAAAACTCCTGGTGGGGGCGACCCAAAGCATGTGAAATGCTAGCAGCATGTCATCTCCACAAACTTGCCTATGATTACACCAAGGACAAACAGCTGATTCTTACAAGTGCTTTTTGGCACATTATGTATTTATTTAATAAGTGAAAGAAAATTATAGCTGTGCCTTTTCAATATTTACTTTTAAAAAATGAGAATGCCTTTAAAACACACAGAACGTGAATGCAAGAGCTGGTGTGATAGCAGAGAACCTTATTGCACATAATTAACAGACACATAATGTCTGGTTACTAGTAATTTCCTTCTAGCTGAGTAAGGAAATAATTTAATCATGTTGATCAAATGAATCCCATGAGCCCAGCGTAACATTATGCTTTTTTTTTTTCCTCTCTAAATCTGCATTAACTGATAAGAGTCTAGTTGGTGAAATCACCAAACCCAACCTTGTTTAGGTATCCTTAATAATACCTAAAATACGGGCATGATTTTAGTGATTGGTTTAATCAAGCATTTCAGTAGATTTTTTTTTTCTAATTTCTCGTGCTGACTGCAAAGAAAAAGAGCAGGGAGAAGGAAGAAAGAAATAATTTAGCATGTTCCTTATTTTGCAGTAGAAGCCTTTTTTTTTTTCCCTAACCGTGTATTCCATGTCAAAATAAGGAGTGCATTTCTATAAAGATATGTAAAAAAAATTACACTCCTTAAATATTCGAGTGTTAAACAGCTAACTGTAAATACCTATTATTCTCCACCTTTCAATCCCAAAATATCTCCAAGTGCAACTCAGACATAGGTAGAATTTTCTTTTTCTTTTTTTCCCCGCTCACTATCATTTTATTTGATAATACATCATTTGCCTTGTCATTCCAGGGTTTCATAGTAAAGCCTTTTGTGGGATTCTGCTATTGTTCTCTTTGAACTACTTAGAAAAAGCACTGAACTACCTTCAGTGCTATCTCAGGTAGTTTCCTGTAATGAGGTGATAGAATTTAACACTTACCATAATACATTTTATCCATCTATTGTTTGCTAAATAATTCCTGCAATAACACTTTTATTCTTTCCATAATTCTTTAGGGTAATGCTGGAGGAATAATATTTTTACTGCAGTGATTGATGTTGGATTCTCCAGTGTGAATAGACCCGATGAACACAGGTTATTGATAAGCATAAAAAAAAGCTGTATGAAAAGAATATCAGGGATCAAAGGGTTAATACCATTTTATGAGGTTGTAAAAATCTACCTCAAGAATCTTGTGTTAGCAATATTCTTTGTGTAAGATGTATGTTATTAAAACAAGTAGCAGCATCTGAATTAAAGTGACAGTATGATGGATGACTAGTGAAGTGGAATCAGAGTCGTTTGCAGCATTTTGGGCTAGATGTGGGAATTCTGCCTCAGAGGTAGGGCGCTTGGCAGACGCATTGATTCCAGTCTGACGCATGTACATAAATATGCCCCTAGAGAGGAGTGGCCTAGCAGAATTTACAAAATTATGTTCATGAATTATTTAACATTTATTTATGGATGCTATATTTAAACAGCATTTGCAAAGGCGAATGGACCACAGCATACACAGTGATCTTTAGATAATGCAAATTCTGCACAAGACGGAGACAGTTTGCATACTTCACGGAGAGGCTAAGTCCATCAGAACTAGGTAAGTGATGTGTCAGTGTTGTGGCTTTATACACTACAGTCTGCTGGTCCCCAGAGGACTGACGATTCCCAGAAATACCTGACAAGTTGGCAGTTACGACCTCCGCAAAAGAGAGCTCCTCAGACTGGATTACTACTGTGATGGCGAAGACTCCTCCTTTAAGTAAACAGACTCCAACTTGCTCCTGTGACCATGGTGCTCGAAAGCCTGCTCACAAAATAAGCCACGAACAAACCAAAATTTTCGCCCATGCCTTCAACTGCCTTATGGCTCCGCTGCTCTGGGTATCAGACCCTGTATTCTTACCACAACCCTGGAGGTGCAAAATGAGGCGTTTGTGAGCACAAAACTCAAAAGTTAGGCTGCACAGGAAAATCCCAGCCTCCTCCCATTGTGCACGTATATAATTCACAATCACTTATTATGTGATCAAGTTCTTTCTCAATTAATACCACAGATTTCTTTCTGCTCAATACACCCAAACTCAACACACCTGGAAAGCACAGGCTGAAGTCATACTGCACACTGTGAAACACAGCTATAGCTAATATTAAAGATGAAATGTCGTGAAATAAAACAGAATCCCATGGTAAAAGCATTGTATCTCACTCTAGAAGGGATTACCTTGAAGGAAAGGAAATCTTTCATTTACCACTGCACCGCTACTTTATAGTTTACCCTCTATTTACGCTCCGTTATACTCTTTCACTGTCATTTCTTGATCTTCAAAAGACATAATTTTACATTTAATTTTCACTGTAGGGGATATGAACAACACTGTCATGTGGAAAATCTGCTTTTTGTTTTGTTTTTTTTTTCTTTCTTATCCTAAGCAGCTGGTTTACAATACTATATTCCTGCAGAGAGCAACGAGAGGTACACACTGTGCCTTTTGAAGAGGCATGAACCAGCGATGTGCCAGGCTATAAATGCTCCTTCTTGTTCCAGAGAGCTATTTCTTAAGTGACAGTATGTATTCAAGATGAACGTACTGGCCTGTGTACAAAGCAAGAGCCCATCCTCTTCTGTACACCCTTTTTTTCTCCTTGTTGCTCCAGAAGGAAGCAATGAAGGAGCCTCTCTAATGCTTTCATACCCTGTCCACACAGACCACAAAGCTCAGATCAGATGGAAATGTCTTTATTGCCACAACCACTTGTGCCTTGTGTTGCAGTTGCATAGCTGACACCATCGTCCCTCTCCACCTACCCTCCATCCGCCCCCAAAACACACACACACACCCAACAAACAAACAAACAAACACACACCACCCCCAAAACAAAAGCTGCCACAAGGAGACCACAAAGCTGATACAGACACCCACGTCACACTTTGGAGCCTGGAGTGGGTTGGTCATAGCAGCATCCTAAATTTAAGATTTACTGCATGCAAATCGTAGATAAGGGATGAAAAGGCATCAGGAAGGTCATCCTGACCAAGGGCTGCCCTGAAAAGAGATCATTTTTATCCAGCTATTCAACAGAAATTCTCAGAACCCGCTATTCCTCAGCCTCCTTGAAGTTGTTAATGGTCCATACTGTCAGGATGTGCTCCCAATTACCTGACAACCTTATTTGCTGCAGTCTAATCCCACCACTTCTTTTTTCCTATGTCTAGGGGGAACAGTAAGCAAATGATTCTATTTCTCTGTGTAGCCTCCCTTAATACATTTGATGCCTGTGATCATGCCCCCTCCGTGTTTTTTATTCTAAGCAGCCCTAACACTTCCAGTCTGTCCTCAAGGCCACATTCAGCCTCCTTGCTCTCTCTGTTATCTCACCTCTGGGGCACATCTTTCCCTTTGTCACATCCAAAAAGGAGCACACACCACAGCTGAAGTCTCACCGACACTTCCTAAAAGAGATGAATGTCCTTCCCCATCTCATATGCATATCATTTTCCTTGTCCCTAGTATATTTGCTTTTTCTCCCCAAAAAGTGTGCTCAGCTTCTCATCTACTAAAGTCCTCTCAGATTCTTTCTCGTAAAAGCCACATTTCCTGGCTTGTATTTCTCAGAGTATTCAGTTCCACCTACAGCCAGAGCTTGGCATTTGGTCTTACACCCTCTCCACCTCAAGCTCTTTCTCCTGTTTGTCATAAAATCATTTTGAATTCTAATCCCATCCACCAACCTGCCTGCAGACCCTCCCAGCTTGGTGTCATTTGCAAATTTAATAAGTTTAATATCCATTTCATTATCCAAATCATTAATGCAAATGTTGAAAGGGTCCTAGACAGAACTTATTCAGTACATCCTTCCAGGCTGACAATGAGCAGTTATTTTTCTAACTTGCTTGGCACCCACGTTACAGTGGTTTCCTCCAAGAGAGGCTGTTTATTGGAATATCTCACAATAAAAAAAAAACCAACAAAACAACAAAAAACAAACAAACAAACAAAAAAACTCTCTTAAATTTCAGGATAAAGGTTGATCAAAGATTGGATTTGTTGAGTTAATGGGCATCCAGCATATATTTTTCCAGAAGAAATGGAAGAATAAGAGAAAACAAGAAAAAAGAAAATAAGCATCATATTCAGCACAGTTACACCTTCTAGCTTTTGTTTCACATCCAGTCTAGATGAACTCCATGTGTTTCGTATCTATGGTTTCCAGTTATGGCAAGGACAGACTTCTCTTTGAAGCTAAGAAATTTTCTGTTTCTCTGAAGAAAGACAATCCCTTAATTTTTCTCATCATCACTAGCATCACCTTTTGCTCATTCCTCGTAGAAACAAGGAGAAGAAACAAAACTCACAGCCACTGTTTTGGTGCCCCCTCGAACACAGTCCCTCCACAGGCATGGCCACCATGCCACCACCAGGTGCCTCCATGGCTGTGGGTCTTGCAGGTGAACAGCAACGAAGCCACCACCAGAAGACCACAGCACACTCCCTGCCTGCCTGTAAGCAAACACTTTCCAGTGGCCTTGCCTTTGTCCCCAAGGAAGAGTGGCTTGGCTAGCCGTCCATCCAAAACCTTGCAAGTCAGATTTGAAGGAGGGAAGCGTTTCTCTCCTTAAAGGTATGTTTCAGACAACACAGTTTTCTATGCTGCATAAGAAACATATGTTTCTATTGAGGATTACACCACAATTTTCTCCAATTACCTTACTTTGGGAATTGATGCATCAAACGTGAAAAACTTTCCCACCAGAGACCTTGAACACTGTACGGCTTTTCACTCTGTTCCATTAAGGTTTCATTTTAACACGGTGCAACTTTTCAGCTGCCAAGGGGGGTGTTAAAACAAAACCAAACAAACAACATTCTGCATTTAGCTTGCCCATGTCAACACAAAGGACTCATCAGCCAGAATCTTGCTACTCGGACTAATTGTGTGGTATCGAATAGCCCTCTTGGCAGCAAATGCAAACTTCAAATTTGGATTTGGGTTTTTGGTTTTCAAATTTTGCTTAAAATATATTAATCTATCATTTCATTTTTTAAGCAAGACAAACTGCTCACTGTTATCTACGTCCATTTCTTTAATTAAATACAACATTCTTCAGTTCCCCGATGATCCTGTTATAAAACACAGCTCCAAATCTCAACTTTCCCAAGGTTTAGGGATTCCTCAATGCGGCCAACCCAAGCTTGGATTTCTATCCAAAAGTCAGAGGCAATATATTCTGATTTTCCAGCATGGTTTTCCTCTGCTGCATCCCCTGTTCATCTGGAAGCAACTCCTGTCTCTCTTCTAATTGATGAGGTGAACTGGTATGAATGAGCTTATGATTTCTGCTCTTGAGTGGCAGAAATGTAAATGGAAAAATTGTTCTCTGATTTTCCTTCCTCCACAGGGTTTGGATTTTCTCTTTCTTTTCATTTTTAGTTTACTGACAACAAGAAACATCTTTGAGCTGAAATACCCAGACCTGACTTGAGAGCAGTATTTCAAATATGCCTCTCCATCTTTAAAACGTCTTTCTGAAGTGGTTGGAGTGCATCCTTCAGTTCCCAAGTACTTAGCCTATCAAGTGTGGTCTCTGACAGACCAGAGACACTTTTCAAGGAATACAGCAAAATTGTCTTAATTTTTAAACCTGGCATGGTTTAGAAGCAAACGTTAAAACTTGACACACTGATTCTTAATGTTTTGGAAGTATTTTGCATGTTTTTGTTCATTTAATGTTTACACTTTTGAAAGAAGGTGGATAACTTCCAGAAAAATAAACTCTACAGAATCAGAGCAGGAATCTGCCCTGCTTAATTAGAGCATTGAGTCAAATTCCTTCCTTTAGTAGAAGCCCAGGAAATATGCAATGCCTTTGCAACACAAATTGGGCTTCACCTTTAGGACACCCTGATTGGACATTCAAATTCAGCTTTGATAACACAGGAAGTTTTGCTGAGGACGCTGAAGACTGTAGGGACACAGACCTACTGAAATGTTCTCAGTCCTTTTTCACATTAAATTTTCAGTAAAATTTTTGGTGCCAGCTTCATTTGTATCACAGAGGAGTTCAATAAACACAAACAAAATTGTGTCACAAAGAAACTGGGTTGCAATGATAACTGCATTTAAGGCTTTGAAGCCTCTGGGAAGAAACAGGAGGTGGAGGAGAAGCCATTCTTCTCTGTAACTTCACTTTTCTTTTTCTTTTTAAATCCCAGGAAGACCTGCTAGATCTTTCAGCCAAGGGGCATTGTGAACTACAGCATGCATTAGAGACACAAACTAAAGCTCATTATAAGTGACACAAGAGAAATGCAGGCAACAAATATCCTGCTTGAATTCCAGGGGATTTGGACCAGGTATTGTGAAAAAAATCCCAGCCCCAGTACCATCAGGGGCAAAACACCTTTCAACGTCATAGAACCCAGGAACTCACCCAATATGTGTTATATTTTCACTTTTCACTCTCTCTGCCTGCTCCATTTATCACTTTATTTATTCTATTGGATTTATTGTCCTCTGACCCTTCGCTGTACTTGGAGTCACAGTTTCCCCTAAACAGAATCCAAACTCAATAATGGTCAAGATCGAGGTGAACTTCTGAACTCACAAGGGTCGAACAGGTTCAGAATTAAACAGGAACAAAAAACCAGTTCTGTTCAAGTTATTATCTTCCTATGTTCACCACTTCTGATTTTATTCTCTAGGCAATTAAACATACAGATTTAACCACGTGTATCTGTAGGCATACATGTAATTGCCATTGACATCAAGTTTGCACTGAAAGGCCTTTCAACAAGTTTGGTATATAAAAAAAACATCAGCCCCCTAACCCTCAACGAACTTCAGTATTTGGACCCGTGGCAACAAAGCCCAGCTACTACTGTAGAGCCACAAAATATTTCCTGCAGTAAAACAAGTACAGTTCCAGCAGAGAGGCAAATCTGACACTGCAGCATGGTTTTGGATTTCATCACTGGTCAGGAACATTTTAGATATCAGTAAAAAAAAAAAAAAAAATGTTTCTAGTCTTTTTTTCTGTGGAGAAAAGGCAGCAAACACAAAGCCATTTTTTTCTAAAAGCACTTGATTCTGAAGTCAACCTCCTTGCTTGTAAGAGCTGGCCACTGTTTGATCAGAGACTGGAGAGGTCACTGGTGCTGGAGCAGGGAAGAGACTGGCGTGGGGACCAGGGAAGGTCCCACTGAGGGTGGGCAAGAAGAATTTATAACTCTTCCCACAGGTCACAGGCTCCAGACAGTCGCTTGGAGTGGCTGTCAGAGCAGAAGAAAAAAAACTGGTTTTGCTCTGTCTGCTATTTCCTGATCATCCCAGCACTGCTGATGCTGAGCGATGCATTTGGGGACTGAAAAGTTACTCTTAACCAAGTACATATATGGAAAATCGTATATATACAGAGAACATATGGGATGGAAAAAGATAAGTCATGCTGGTAGGGAAGGAGGGCTTGCAAAACCCCCATGTGAAGTATTAAGCTTCTGTCAGAGAATTACTGCACCTGACAGCAAACTGGTCTGAGCCATCCCCATGCAATCTTCACATCGCAAGCACCGAACTACTCTTCTTCTTCCCTGGGGATCCTCCTTGCTCTGTCTCCACTCCCAACTGTTTTCTCCAGCTTGCTGTCAGCAAAGCCTTCCTCGGTTCCAAGGACAGAGACACTGGCCAAACACCCTGTCACCTCAGCTGAGTCCTAGCTTCTGATGAACAACTTCTGCTGAGGATTTTTGTTGATTACTAACGCTGATTCAAGCCCAGTGAAGTTTAGTCCCTGCCCTGAGAAAGGGAATTGGAGAAGGAGGTGCTGGTCTCTTCTCCTGGTAAGCAATGACAGAACAGGACGGAACAGCACAAAGCTGCACCACGGGAGGTTCAGACTGGATATTAGGAAGAATTTCTTTACCTTGAGAGTGGCCAAACACAAGAATGGGCTTCGCAGAGAGGTGGCTGAGGTGCCTGTCAGTGTTCAAGAGGCATTTGGATAACGCCCTCAGTAACATGCTTTACTTTCTGTTAGCCCTGAAGTGGTCAGGCAGTTGGACCTGATGATCTTTGAAGGTCCCTTCCACTGAACTATTTTGCTGTAATATCCCTCCCTGTACTTGTGAATTTCCTAAATCCTGCTGCATGAAGAAGCTAAGCTCGACAGTCTGCCTGAGAAGAAGCAGGGCTTTCCTTCCTTCAGATGAAATAAGTCTCCATCCTTGAAAACCTGATAACACGTTGCATTAAGGATATCACAAATACCCTTCTATTATCCACCAGCACCTCAGATCTTTGTCAATCTTGATTTACCATCTCTCTCATCCCTCTGACATTTACAATGATGCTCAGTGATGAATTTGGCCCAGCTTCTCTGCAATCCTCATAATGAACATCAATTTTTAAGCTCACCTTGTTGGCTGACAGTGACACTAATATCACTCCAACTTTTGTCACTGACTTCATCTGTTAAAACGTACAGTCTGAGAGTTCTTCTTTTGCTTAAAAACATCAGAAGGAATTTCAGTGGTCCTGCCAGTTTAAAGAAACAACAGAGGCATTATCAGCAAGGCTGGAATGATGAATGCAAAGGCAAAAGAACAGGCTGGCTGTACAGGCAAACAGGGGCACTGAAACTGCAGATCTGAAGCCTCCTGTGTCCTCACCCGAAGTGCAAACTTTGCTGTCATCTATAAATCAAGCAGTTTATGAGGCTGCAATATTTACACTCTAATTAAAAAATCATAAAGCCAGACCCCTTCAGTTTGTAAAAAGAAGAACTCGGGATCTGCTACTGAAACGTGGTGTTAATCAGTAACTCCTAATGATCTGCTCCACAGCCTTAGAGGTTACGTGCTTGTTCAGCTCCACATAACAAATAAGATAATGAGAGAAAGTGGGAGAAGTAAAGGGAACACGTTACGGCAAACACAGGGCTTTGCGACCACCAGGACCTATTGTTGACCCCTCCAAGCCACATGTCACATTTTGTTTTCTCATTTCCAACAGACAACAGATTTATAATCTAAAGCTTTGATAACACTCGACATACAAAATGATCCCAAGATGTTTTCCATATGTGTAACCCCTAAAGGAGCCAAACATAGCCCCAGAGAAACACCTACTTTTATCTTTAGATGGTCACAACTCCAGTCCCCTCCATGTTAATGAAAAACGAGCCTTAAGAGTCAGTCCTTCCACGTGAGTTTCTCTGAATTCATTAGGGAAACAGCTGATTTCTGAGTCTGCCATTTTCTGCTTATGCAGTCAAAAAAGGGCTCTCCAGCAAAGGGTGGAGAGATCCAAGCACCGTACAACACTGGAAACACAAATTATGACACAAGACATCAACT